>NW_007247722.1:956289-993088 GCF_000164805.1 Carlito syrichta | reverse complement strand
TTTTTTTGAGTTGGAGTCTCACTCTGTCACCCAGATTGGAGTGCAGTGGCCGCTCCTGGCCACCGCAGCCTCGATCTGCTGGGCTCCGGCGATCCTTCCACCTCAGCCTTCCGAGTAGCTGGAACTACAGGTGTGTGCTACCACACCCGGCTCATGTTTTGATTTATTGTAGAGATGAGGTCTCACCGAGTTGCCCAGGCGGGTCTCGAACCCCTGGACTCAGGCAATCCACTCACCTCAGCCTCCCAAAGGTGCGGGATTATGACAGGCCACCGAGCCTGTCATAAAAATTTTTTTTTTTAAGTGACATAATATACCATCCTATTATTACTATCACTAGGGAGATTTATTGGGTCACTTCTGATTTTTGCCCATCATTAAGTGTGACTTCCTTTGTTTTCTTCCTTTTTTTTTAAACCATGACGGAAATTATCTTTCCTCTCTCATGATAAGAATCATAAACCAAAAAGTCACAATGAAACAGTACAAGAGAAGCCAAAACAAACTGGAATTTATTTATTAAAAATGTATTTATTCTTATGTGTTTAAACTTCAGTTATCTTCAAAGTACTCTCGGTTTGATGCAATACCCCTGTCAAGATGCTTTTTCCACTGCTCAAGACAGTTTTTGGACTCGTCAATTTTGTTGTCTTTTCATGCTTCTGCCATTTTTTTGTTTCACCTCTTCCACACTAGCAAAACATTTCCCTTTGAGGACTTTTTTCATTCAAGGTAACAAAAAGACGTTGCTCAGGTTGAAATAGGGTGAACAGGGAGGGTAGAGCATGAGAGTCATGCTGTTTTGGGCCAAAAACTGCTGAACACTCAGTGCAGTGTGAGCAGATGAGCTCATAAATCACTCATCATGAAATGGGCAAATGCCTTGAAAGAATCTATACTCCAGCCTGGCAAAGAGCACTGAAGCTGAATGGAGCCTCTCACAGCAATGCTAACTGGTAAACTGATGTCAATGGGTTCCTAGAACACTTACCTAGCCAGGCAAGGCTGTACTACAAGGGACCCACCCTCCAAAAATAATTCCGTTTTTTTTGGAGGTCTTCCTCTTATATCATAAAAGTAATAAATTGATAGATTGAAAATGCACAGATTTGAGGAATGTCCGTTAATTCTTATTCTCTCACAGAACTGAGAAACCAATGTCTGCCTCTTGTTGAAGCAACTGTTAACTTACACATTTTTTTTTTTTTTTTTTTTTGTTGAGGTCTTATCCTGTCACTCAGGCTGGAGTGCAGCGGCGTGATCACAGCTCACCACAGCCTCGACCTCCTGGGCTCAGGTAATCCTTCCACCTCAGCCTTCCGAGTAGCTGGGGCTACAGGTGTGGACCACCCACCACGCCTGGCTAATTTGAAGTCTAGTTATGTTTCCCAGGCTAGTCTCGAATTCCTGTGCCCATACAATCCTTCTATCTTGGCCTCCCAAAGTGCTGGCATTACAGGTGTGAGCCACCACACCCAGTCTTACATATTTTTTTAGAGCCATCTCCTTTAAGCTTGCTAAATCTGTGTAGTCATCCTTTCTAGTTATCTTGCTTCTTCTGTCCTTAAGAGGAATTCCCACTGGATTGTTGAAAACTTTCTGCATTGCTTCTTTTGAATTTGTTCTCAGCTTTAGAAAAAAAAGGTTCTGAAAAGAAGATGACCCAGTTTTCCAGAGGGAATAAAAATTTCCTTCACACACAGTGGAAATCTTACAGCATTTTTTTCAAAGTTATAAGATGGTGAGAAAGGGGGTATTTTTTTTTTCCTATTAAAAGTACTGAATAAAATATAAAAGATGTCAAAAATCTTACTTAGAAAATCTACCATCCAAGAACCTGTAGAGAAAATCCAAAAAACTACAAGGAGGTTAAGAAAAAAAAAAAAGTAAGGTCAAATCTTTTTTCTCTTGTAATCTGACTTGTCTATTTATTGAAGGGTTCAGTGTGGCCTTCTATTTCAAATCTTACACTATAAAGACATCTGATTAACCAGTGATACTAGGTTAAGAAAACATTTTACTCAAGAAAACAGATAGTCTTTTTTAAACCATATAAAAAGGAAATGATATTTTAGAAAACTATTCAAATCAAGCTCAGAATAGAAAACATTAAACCCTTTTCCTCTATATAATGAAACTACTAGTTGGTTTTTTTTCTGGAAGGCTGGTATTTTTTTTATATTCTTGCTGACATGCAGTTCCCCTTAAATTTATTGGCTTTCTATTTTCTACTGCTAAATCTACAAGAGATATTTTAAGAAGTTTCTCTTAAAAAGTTAACTCCATTTTTTTTTTTTACTGCTTTCACCCAGGAAAACATTCTAAATTATCAAATTTTTTTGTTCATTCATTTATTTACTTATTCACAATATTTATTGATGCCTACGATGTTTCAGTGACTGGGTTAGGGTCCGGGGGGCACAAACAGAAACAGACATAGTTCATGTTTTTATGGAGTCAATGGTCAAATGAGATGTTTAGATAGGAATCAAATAATCCCTCACTAATGGAGGTAGAATTATGAATTGATGTTCATGTTCTAAAAAAAGGACACCATCCTAAAAACTGTGTATGTCTTATGTGGGACCTCACTTTGACTAGAGGTCAGGGAGGGCTTTTCTTTTCTTTTCTTTTTTTCCCCCTTTAATTTTTATTTTAAAATTGTGGGGTACAGTTTAGGGTGAGGTATACAAATATTCCTAGTGCAGGTACCCTTGCTGATGAGGTGTGCCCCCCCACCCCAGGGAGGGCTTTTCTGAGGAAACAAACAAGGCGTCAAGAACCAATATGAGACTGATCCCAAGGTTTAATCTTCTTTCATGAGAACATTGTGATAAACCAAGTAAGCAGACTGAGATCTAAAGGCGGCAGAAGAAAATTTCATATGAACCCATTTTCCCAACCAGAAGCGTTTCTTCTCATCTTATAGGAAAGAGTGGGAAAAAAATCTCAGCATTTTGCTTCTCTGTCAAATGAATTACCTTCTTGAAATGTTTTCTATATAAAAAAAGAGATGTTCCATGGATTCTTATTTGCAAATCTATTCCATAATATTGCTGTTACCGATCCACAATTTATTCTTTTTCACCCCTTTGGGAAGCTGTAACAATATATCAAATTATTTCTCACTTATGCTTCATTGAATGCAGCACATTAGATCATTTTTAATTGTGTTTTTTATGACTATTTAAAATCATTGTAAAGAAGATAATTTTTATATTAAAATTCTTCTAAAACTCCAAATACATTAAAACTTTTCATTTGGCTGCTTTAAGCGTTTTAAAAAATGTTGTTCTTACTACAAAGTAAATATATGCACTATAGAGAAAATTAGATTTTCAGTAGTAAAATACAGTAAAAATTTACTATTCCTGATCCAGGGATAACTACTGCTAATATTTTGTTGTATACCTATATTATAACTATATTTTTATATAATTAACTGTGTCTTCTCAGAATCTTAATGAGGTGGTTAAGCAAGCAAAAATGTCAGCACTCTTTTCTTGACTATAAATAATGGTTCATGGCCGGGCTTGGTGGCTCAGCCTGTAATCCCAGCACTTTGGGAGGCCGAGGTGAGAGGATTGCCTGAGCCCGCGGGTTTGAGACCCACTTGGGCAACTTGATGAGACCTCATCTCTACAACAAATCAAAAAATGAGCCGGGCGTGGTAGCGCGTGCCTGTAGTTCCAGCTACTCAGAAGGCTGAAGTGGAAGGATCACCGGAGCCCAGCAGGTCGAGGCTGCGGTGGCCGGGAGCGGCTACTCCAGTCTGGGCGACAGAGTGAGACTCCAACTCAAAAATAAATAAATAAAATAAATAAATAATGATTCATGTCCATGATTTTTATGAAAAATCAAAATGATGTAAACATGTATTGAGTAGCTAATGTGTGCCTATGACAAAAAATGGTACAGTTCCTTTCAAACTCTATCACAAATAATATTACCACCAGATTTTATGTTTGTCTTCATTTCAGTTATTTTACTGTAATTTTCTCTTATTTTAAATTCTACTGGTGTTTTCCTTAAACTCACAAATTTTCTATTTTTATCAACACAGTATTTCAGTCTACAGAAATCACTAGGAATCTGTCATTTTAGCTAACTCTCCTATTTTTGCGTTTTCGTGAAATCTGAAAATAATTTCTCCCAAGGCTTCATTTAGATCATTAGTAAAACTGTTGGACATTTTGAAGAAGGCAGAGAGGCTGGCTAAAGGATGAGGAAAAATAGCAAAGTGGCTTACTAACACAACTCCAGTGAAAAGACAACAGAAGAAAAGATAAGGAAGAGACCTATGGAAGCAGGGAAGACTTACTCTGATGCACAGTTGGAAGTTCAGCACTTGAGAAAGGAGGAAACTGAACCTAAACTGCACATCCAAAGCAGGTGATGAGAAACAGAGAAGAATAGAGAACCGGATTCAAACAAATCTGTACAAATCTTTGACGGATATAAGGGAGGGCTCCATAGGAAATGTAAAAGGTAGTGTGCTGATGCTGAGCAAGTTTGCCTGAGCATTCCAATAAAAACCCATGCTTTTCACAACCCTTTAGAAGAAGGAAGGAAGATCTGATTGCTGATTCTGGAATCAGCATGTGTGCCAGCCTACATGACACCTCTGTGCAAATTAGAAAAAGATAACTCTTACTCCAGGCTGAAAAGCCCCACACAAGAACCTACTACTTGGCCAGGACAGCACAGGCTGGATGGCAGCCTTCATGCACCTCTTAGCCAGGTGTTCCTGTGCACTGATCACAGTATGGTTTGGTAAGACTCTCCACACCCACCCTATTTCAACTTTGCCAGCAAGCTCCTAACTTGCAAAGCTCTGACAATAAGGGTGCTAGAGGGGTCCTGAAGGGTTGGAGGAAGAAGAAGGGACGTGCTTCTTCTTGTGAGCTTCCTGCTTGCTGTCTTTCCAGTGCTACCCTATTAACACTGCTTCACCATAGCAGCAGTTGGATTGAGTTTGTGGTTTTGCTAATACTCGCAGAAGCAGCTGCAATGAGTCCAGCCTCCCTCCCTCGCAGAGACCAGCGCCGAACCTCTCCTCAAAGGTGGGTCCCAGCTCCAAGAGATATGGCCTCCAAACTCAGAGACATCAGCACTAACTGAGCAGCACTGTCTCCTCAGATGTCTAAGTTTTTTTTTTTTTTTTTTTTGAGTTGGAATCTCACTCTGTCACCCAGACTAGAGTGCAGTGGCCGCTCCTGGCCACCGCAGCCTCGAGCTGCTGGGCTGCGGCGATCCTTCCGCCTCAGCCTTCCAAGTAGCTGGAACCACAGGCGTGCGATACCACGCCCAGCTGATTTTTGATTTTTATTGTAGAGATGAGGTCTCGCCAAGTTGCCCAGGCGGGTCTTGAACCCGCGGGCTCAGGCAATCCACTCACCTCAGCCTCCCAAAGGCGCGGGATTACAGGCTGAGCCACCGAGCCCGGCTGATGTCTAAGTTTTGACAATTCACATGGGCTCTCCTCTAAGTTTTTATGTTTTGATAATTTCAGCTATAATCTTTGTTCCCTCAACCTTAGAGGTGATTAAGCGTTTCCTGCAGTTGCAACCTCTGTGATACCCTAGATTCTCTTTTTACCATTTTAGTTACCAATCTGACAATTTTATACCTACTTGACAAATTTTTATATTAAATTATCCTTATTCAAGTAACTTTGTATAGTTTCTGTCTCTTTTTTTTTTTTTTTTGAGTTGGAGTCTCACTCTGTCACCCAGACTGGAGTGCCGTGGCCGCTCCCAGCCACCACAGCCTCGACCTGCTGGGCTCCGGCGATCCTTCCGCCTCAGCCTTCCAAGTAGCTGGAACTACAGGCCCGTGCCACCACGCCCGGCTAATTTTTGATTTATTATAGAGATGAGGTCTCGCCAAGTTGCCCAGGCGGGTCTCGAACCTGCGGGCTCAGGCAGTCCACTCACCTCAGCCTCCCAAAATTGCGGGATTACAGGCTGAGCCACTGAGCCCGGCTAGTTTCTGTCTCTTGATTGGACTCTGTTACAAAAGGGAGATGAAGATGGGGCATGATGACTCATGCCTGTAACCTCAACACTTTAGGAGGCCAAAGGAAAAGTATTGCTTGAATCACAAGTTCAAGACCAGCCTAGGCAACATAGCGAGACCTTGTGTCTACAAAAAATTAAAAAATTAGCCAGGCGTGCTGGCACAACCTGTAAGCCCAATTACTTGTAGGGCTGAGGCAGGAGGATCTTTTGAACCCAGAAAGTTGAGGCTGCAATCATACCACTGCACTCCAGTCTGGTTGACAAAGTAAGACCCCAACTTAAAACAACAACAACAAACAAACAACAACAAAAAAATCAGAGAAAGATGAATTAGATTAAGTTGGCATTGTCTTCTAAATACTTTGGTTTTTTTTAAAGAATTACTTGCACTGCCCTAACAGTCCAAGTGTTCAAAATTGCTCAATAAGGGGAAACAACTTTCCATCAAACTCTTGAGCTGAGGGTTATTACTAGAATTAAGAATGTGACGCTAGCTGGGTTAGTTGGCAGGCTCTGCTTAGGGACTTCTGTATATTTCCAAAAGGGATGTATTAATCAGAAGCAGGTTATTCTGCAGCAACTACCAGCTTCTGATTAGCAATGGCTTAGAACAATACATCTTCATCTCTGTTGGAGATTTCATGGTGTATATGTTACAGTCCTACACTCTAGTTACCAGAATGAAGGAGAAAACCCAGTGTTCCCCCTCAGCTTCTGTGTCATGAACAGAGACTTCCATTCCTTATGTTCCCCTTGTGATTCCCCAAAGAAGAATGTGGTCATATAGTGAGCTACCAAAATAATAAATGACCACTAGAAAGGGCCAAGAAATGTAAGGATTTGACAATGATATTCCTTTAGCGTAATTGGTTTTCAGAATGTTTATATATTTGGATTCTCATATTACCACTCTCACTTGCTCCACTGCAGTATTTATAATTTGCATTAGGAAAGCATTGTTTACATAATCTGCCTTCCTATGTCCTTATTATACTCCAACAACAATAGCATTTCTGTTTATTCCTGTTTTTATCCTAGACTGAGGTCTTATGAAATATTCCAAAGGTGTTCTGTTGGGGAAAAATAGGTCTTTGGTCATATAAAATTGAGAAACCTACCAACTATAACTCCCTTCTGAAAAATTTTGAAGCACAGTAGCATATTAAAGGGTTTGAGAAATCTCGCAGTAAGGATTTCATTTTACTCAGTTTTGACCCTAGAGTATTGTTCTAGTTATTTGATGGTTACTCCTCAACTTCATTCTGTATTTCAGGGCCTGGAAGCCTGAAAACTACATTTCTCAGAATCTCTTATCAGTTGACTGTTGATTAGGTTCAATCAGTGAGGGCACTGGCAAGAGGTTAGGAAGCAGGAGGAGTAAAGAAACCCTGATTTTCCTACTGCCCTGATGTGGGCAGTAACAGCAGCAGGTCATTACAGGCTGCTATAGTTGCTATAATAGTGATGCAGTTGTGACAACAGCAACAAAGGGCAATTGCCAGTTCCAGCAGGGGCAGATCTATCAGCAAAAGTGGTACTGTGGCTTCCAGACTCCTGAACTATCACTGGGATTCCCGGCTTCCTACAAAGTAGCAGCTGCAGTAGTAGTTCCAACAGCAGCAGTGACGATGTTAGATGTCTCAGCAGCACGGTGCCCATGGGGTCTGGGCAACACCCTTCCCTTTTGTTCCTCTAGCTTTAGGAGTTGGCAGCTTCCTGTAGTTACTGTGATCTGATAGCATCCATTCACCTTTTTGTTCCTTCAGCCCCACTAACTTTGCATACAATTATCTATATTAAAAATTCAATGTTGAGCCAGCTCGGTGGCTCAGCCTGTAATCCCACGCCTTTGGGAGACTGAGGTGAGTGGACTGCCTGAGCCCGTGGGTTGGAGACCCGCCTGGGCAACTTGGTGAGACCTCATCTCTACAATAAATCAAAAAATCAACCGGGCGTGGTAGTGCATGCCTGTAATTCCGGCTACTCGGAAGGCTGAGGCGGAAGGATCGCCGGAGCCCAGCAGGCGAGGCTGCAGTGGCCGGGAGTGGCCACTGCACTCCAGTCTGGGCGACAGAGTGAGACTCCAACTCAAAAAAAAAAAAAAATTCAATGTTGGAAATACCTAGAATTGTTTCTATTGTTCTGACTAGATACTGAAATATACAAATATGGTATTTTCCCCCCAAAAATATACTAACACCTTATATGACCATAGTATTCTGTATGACATCATTCAGGAATTCATCCTAGGTATTCTAGGAAATACCTAGACTTGTTGTTATTGTTTGCACTAGACAATGAAATATATAAACAGGCTGTTTTCTCCTCAGAAAACATATTAACATATTTTATGACTATAATATTCAGCATGACATAGTCTATTTAGGAAGTATAAACAGCTCAAATCATCTTAAGTTTTCTTCTGCTTTTTAGTTGGTTTCTTTTTCTGTAAATTCTGTAAATGAATCTTTACATAAGCACAACTAAAGAGACAGACATTTCCAGTATTCCAGAGAGCTTCCTCATGCCACCCATCAATCAATACTCCATGAAAGATAATGACTATCCTTAGCTCTACAGATAAGTTCTGCTTGTCTTTTGAACTTCACATAAATTGAATCATATAGTATATATTCTTTTATGTCTGACATCTTTTGATATTTTATATGTGAGATTCATCTATGTTGTTGAATGTAGTAGTAATTTGTTCATTTTAATTTACTTGTTATCATATATTCACAACTTATTTTTCTATTCAAAAACGCATGAAGCCAGGCTCAGTGGCTCAGCCTGTAATCCTGCGCCTTTGGGAGGCTGAGGTGAGTGGATTGCCTGAGCCCGGTTCGAGACCCGCCTGGGCAGCAAGACCTCATCACTACAATAAATAAAAAAAAAAAAATCAGCCGGTTGTGGTAGCGCATGCCTGTAATTCCGGCTACTTGGAAGGCTGAGGCGGAAGGATCGCTGGAGCCCAGCAGGCGAGGCTGCGGTGGCCAGAAGCAGCCACTGCACTCTAGTCTGGGCGACCGAGTGAGACTCCAACTCAAAAAACAAACAAACAAACAAACTGTTAAACCCAAAATTCAAAATCCGAGAGACCACCAAAGAGCCAGCTCTGATGCAAACACACAAGGGTCTTTATTCAGGCTCGAGTCTGGGCTCACGTACGAAGCCGGCTGTGGCTTCAGGGACGAGAGCCTCGATCCAGTATGGCAGGCAGTTTTTATGCACAGTTACAGAGGGAGGGGAAAGAACTTTAAACTTGATTTTACATGATTGGGTAATTTTTTCTAATGGGTACGGGAACACTTGGTATTGGTAGGTGCCTTTCGTGAGCTGTAACCTGACTGCCCGTGATTGACAGAAACCCACTTAATGGCCAGAGTGGAATGTCAGATAAATTAGGTTTATACAGTCACTGCATATAAAGTAATTCGAGCAAGCAGGCAGGAGGTTACATTAGCCATTAAGTCTGCTGATCCACCCCGAGGAAGGCTTAGGAGGGCTTGTTTGCTTAACGTTTACATCCCGTTGTAAAAGCAGAAGTCAGTATGGCAATTGGGACTGACAGTGCTTAACCCAAGAGTTCTAAATACAAACACTACTTAAGACATTATATAACTACACAATCAGTCACTACCCGGCACCCGACATATGCCTAATTCTATGGGGTTTGAGGTAGGATTTAAAGTACTAAGATTTCATAAAGTACAATGAACATGAGGTAGGAATACATAAAATATAGTGAACTAAACACTACTTTTACAACAAGTATGGCTTTTTAAGTTTCTTGGTTTCTTGGGTCTCTCAAAACAAAAAAAAAACAAACACAAAAAATGCATGACCCGCGTGTCCCATCCTCCCTATTCACCTGATCGCGAGTGACTTTTTTGTTTCCCCTGATGAAAGAAGTCAGCCGGCTTGGTGGCGCAGCCTGTAATCCCGTGCTTTGGGAGGCTGAGGTGAATGGATTGCCTGAGCCCGCAGGTTTGAGACCCACCTGGGCAACTTGACGAGAACTCATCTCTATAGTAAATAAAAAAAAATTAGCCAGGCGTGGTAGCGCGTGCCTGTAGTTTCAGCTACTTGGAAGGCTGAGGCAGAAGGATCACCAGAGCCCAGCAGGTCGAGGCTGCGGTGGCTGGGAGAGGCCACTGCACTCCAGTCTGGGTGACAGAGTGAGACCCCAACTCAAAAATAAAATAAAAAATTTTAAAAAATAAAAAAATAAAAATATTGGGTTGTCTATCTTTTCATTATTAACTTGTAGGAACTTTTGTATAAAAGGGTCTTTAAAAAGTTCATGGAAGCCGGGCTCGGTGGCTCAGCCTGTAATCCCACGCCTTTGGGAGGCTGAGGTGAGTGGATTGCCTGAGCCCGCGGGTTCGAGACCCGCCTGGGCAGCGAGACCTCATCTCTACAATAAATCAAAAAATCAGCTGGGCGTGGTAGCGCATGCCTGTAATTCCGGCTACTCGGAAGGCTGAGGCGGAAGGATCGCCGGAGCCCGGCAGGTCGAGGCTGCGGTGGCCGGGAGTGGCCACTGCACTCCAGTCTGGGTGACAGAGTGAGACTCCAACTCAAAAAAAAAAAAAATTCATGGAAAATACACATTACAAAAAAACTATACATGGATTTCAAAAATTTTTGGCATCAAAATAAACTCATACTAATTATTACAACATGTCTAAACAGGATCCAGTTTGAGGCACTAAGAAGGATAAGATGTTAGTTTGAAAGAGTTCCTATCAGAACAACATGAATTCTGCTAAAATTAAAGCTATTAATAAAACAGACATCAACTGTATGGTGAATCTTGAGTGGAAGTATGGTGAAATCACTGATACTTCACAAAAACTTTATGGGGACAATGCCCAGCAGTTTACAAAATGGATAACTCATTTTTAAGAAGAGATGAGGGCAACCGCTTTGGGTTCCCTCCAACTGTGAGAGCTTTTCTGTCCTCTAAATAAATCCCGCTTTCCAAAAAAAAGTAGAGATGAGAGGATGTTGAAGATGAAGCCTGCAGCAACAGGCCATCCACATCAATCTGTGAGGAAAAAATTCTCTTGTATGTGCACTAGGTGAAGAGGACTGACAATTAACAGCACAAACAACACCCAGTTCAGCCTACACATTCTGACTGAGAAATTAAAGTTGAGCAAACTTCCCACTCAGATGAAAACCACTGTGTTAGGGTACAGCAGGGTGAGGGTGGAGAGGTTCAGGGAGGTACGCAGCACAGCCGGGGCTGGCAAGCCGAAGGTGCTGGCAACCCAGAGATCTGAATAGATGCAAAGAATTGCAACACACAAAAAGGTTAAGAAGGAAAAGTCTATTTAAAAGTAAATTAGAGAGAGAAAGAGAAGGAAGAGAGAAGATTCATCTCCCCAAGTTGAGGGAGGGGGACCAAAGCCAGGAAGCATGGCAACAGCCATGGTTCAAAGAGCACATGGCCACACCAGACTCTAGCAAGGCAATGGCCACTGGTTGCTTGTGGTCGAGTCCTTTTAACCATTCCCCTTGATGGGGGAAGATCATTAGGGTGATTGGGTGGTGGTCTGCTTCCATGTCATCACAAAAGGGAAGGCAAGTGCAGGTACTGATGATGTCAGGTGATGGACAGCAGGCAGATGGTGGGTTAGTCACATGATTGCTGCCATGGTGTGGCTTATCTGTGTCATGTAGTTCACAGAGGGCTGATTAGGTTAACCCTAGAGGGGGAGGATTCCTGCAAGAGACTTGTTAGACATTTGCAATTCACAAACTCAGACATTTGCAAATCACAAACTCTTATGATTTTGACCTTGACAAGAATCAAAAGTTTACTAGAAGCTGGCTCGGTGGCTCAGACTGTAATCCCATGCCTTTGGGAGGCTGAGGTGAGTGGATTGCCTGAGCCCGCAGGTTCGAGACCCGCCTGGGCAGCGAGACCTCATCTCTACAATAAATTAAAAAATCAGCCAGGCGTGGTAGTGCATGCCTGTAATTCCGGCTACTCGGAAGGCTGAGGTGGAAGGATCACCGGAGCCCAGCAGGTAGAGGCTGCGGTGGCTGGGAGCGGCCACTGCAGTCCAGTCTGGGCCATAGAGTGAGACTCTGACTCAAAAAAAAAAAAAAAAGTTTACTAGAGATTATTATGCTAAACCATTAATGGTTTGGGCAGTCCTGATCTTGCATCTGAAGGAGGTTTGCCTAGGTAGGATGGGATAGGCTGCTTGTTCTGCAGTAGAATGTCTGAATGCTTTGTAATGGTTATGCTGAGGCAAAAAGACTAAAGAAGAAGGTAAGTTTCTTCTAGGTTGCTATATATAGGCACCTTTCACACTGCACCGGATCAGCTGCAGACAATAGCAGAGTTTTTATTGAAACGTTAACAAGTGGAATCAAGATCCTGAAGTATTTCTTCAAAGAATTATAGCAGAAGATGAAATACAGTAGAATTCTTAAGACAAGCACAACCAAAACAATGGCTACCAAGAAGCGGACCACGGCAACAGCTTTTTGGTATGCTCAAGGCATTTTTCTTGTTTACTTTTCAGAGGACCAAAGAACAATAACATCTGTTTATTATGAGAGTGTTTTGGGAAAGTTAGCCAAAGCTTTAGCAGAAAAATGCCCAGGAAAGCGTCCTTCTCTACCACAACAATGCTCCTGCTCAGTCCTTTCATCAAACAAGGGCAATTTTGCAACAGTTTCAAGGAGAAATCATTAGTCATCCACCTTACCATCCTGATTTGACTCCTTCTGACTTCTTTTTGTTTCCTAATCTTAAAAAAAAATCTTTAAAAGGCACCTATTTTTCTTCTTAATAATGTAAAAAGAACTGAGTTGGCACGGTTAAATTCCCAGGACTCTTAGTTCCTTAAGGATGGACTGAATGGTATCATCACTTACAAAAGTGTCTTGAACGTGTAGGATCTTATGTTGAGAAACAGTATTTATGCTTTTTATTTTTATCTTATAATTCTACTTGTCCATGAACTTTTTGAAGCCTCCACATATATTCTATGTATAAATCCAGATACATATATTGAAAATATCTTCTCCAAGTCCATTGCTTTTCCACTAAATTGATCCTGTCTTTTGATAAATAGTTCTTGATTTTAATGAAGTATAATTTATTAATCTTTTCTATTATAGACACATCATATATACATTTTCTGTTTACAGTATTTTTTCCCACACTAAGGTCATGAGGATGTTTTCCTATATTTTCATCCAGAAACTTTCTTTGGGACACATTTAGGTCTTTGATTATGTTAAATTAATTTTTTATGGTGTTCAGTAGGGATGAGGACTATGTTTTTTTCTATCTGTATATTCAATGGACCTGGAACCATTTATTGAAAAAAAACTATCCTTTTCCCTGCTGAATTACAGGCCTCTTTCTTGTAAGTCATGTGACTCTATTATATGTAGATCTAGACTCAGCATTCTCTTCCACTGATCTATATGTCTATTTTTGCATTGTATTAGTTATTATAGCTTTAAAGTCATTCTTGATACTTGGTAGTTTTACTCATTCTTTTTTCCCTCAAAGATTATCTTCTTTATGCTTGGTCCTTTGAATTTCAATATATATATTTTTCAAAGAAAGTCGTTAGTTCAATTAAATATAATTATCAAAATACTTGGGTTTAAATGTGCCTTGTTTAAATGTCTTTCTTGTTTGTCCTCTATGTTCTTTATTCCTTTATTTCTCCCTTCTAGCCTTGTTTTATACCACACCATTATTTTTATCTTCTATTAGCTCAAAAAAATTTTTTTTTAAAGACACAGGGTCTTACTAAGTTGCCCCAGCTGGTCTCAAACTCCTGAGCTCAAGGATTCTCCCACCTCAGTCTCCTGTGTAGCTGGGACTCAAGCATGTGCCACCATACCTGGTTTCTGTTAGTTTTTTAAATAGCTGCATTAAGATATAATTCACATAGCTTGGAATTTGCCCATTTAAAGTATACAATTCAAGCCGGGCTTGGTGGCTCAGTCTATAATCCCGTGCCTTTGGGAGGTGGAGGTGAGTGGATTGCCTGAGCCCGCGGGTTGGAGACCCGCCTGGGCAATTTGGTGAGACCTCATCTCTATGATAAATCAAAATGAGCCGGGCGTGGTAGCGCGCGCCTGTAATTCCAGCTACTTGGAAGGCTGAGGCGGAAGGATTGCCGGAGCCCAGCAGGTCGAGGCTGCGGTGGCTGGGAGCGGGTACTGCACTCCAGTCTGGGTGACAGAGTGAGACTCCAACTCAAAAAAAAAAAAAAAGTATACAATTCAATGTGTTTTCATATATTTAAACAGCTGTGCACTTGTCACCACAATTAATTTGACATTTTCATTACCACAAAAAGAAATCCCTACTCCTTAGCTGTCACCCTCAAATCCCTCATTCCCCCCAGCCCTAGGCAACTAGTAGTCTACTTCCTGTCTCTATAGAGTTGCCCATTCTGGACATTTCATATAATCATTTGGAAAACTGCACTCAACTGATATGGGTGTGATATTATTTGAGTGTGGGTGTATGTGTGTGAAAGAGAGTAAGAAGGAAAAAAGGATAATTTTTGAATAAAACATTGAGGAGAAAATGGGGAGAAACAAAAAGGGGGATATAGTAAGAGTTTATATTTTCTCATGCATGAAAAATTGCATATTTGAATATCAGATTTATGAATAAGGATACTGAATTCCAGGTTCTCGGTGAAGTTTACTAAAACAAACTACCATTTCATAGAAGTACCAACGGTCCTAAGTGTAAAAGTTTGGTTCTCAAATATCTGCTGAAGAAAGACTAGTACATAGCACTGTAGTAAACCAACAAGCTGAAACCAGTTTTTCCCTTCAAAATACTTCAAAGGAAGCCACTCCTATCCTATTTTCTAGAAAGTAAATAAAGGTGACTAATGTAATTGGTGATCCAAAGTCTGTATTTTTCTTAAATGGACAAAAAAGACCTTGTAAGGATTTTTAGTTTCATTATTTCTAATTATTTCTTCTGTTTATTCCTATAATGTACCAAGCTGTACCCACCTCAGAGTCTTTGCTCTGGTTGTTCCCACTGAATGAGCCCTGGTTGTTTGCCCAGCTGGTTTTCTCTAATGTAGTACTGAGCTCAAATGCCACTTTCACAGATAAATCTTCCCAGACAACTATACTTAAGCCCTCCCTACTTCTCCTCACCAGTCTCTCCCCATCAGCCTGTATCCATCACCCTGTACTATCTGAAATTATCTTTTTTATCTATATTGATTGACTGATTAATTAATAATTGATTTATTAATGTGCTTCTCCTCCCTCCATAATGTCATTTCTTTTCTCTTTTTTTTTAAATTGGAGTCTCATTCTGTTGCCCAGGCTGGAGTGTAATGCCAAACTCATGGCCACCGCAGCCTTGACCTGCTGGACTCAGGTGATCCTTCCACCTCAGTCTTCCAAGTAGTGGAAACTGCAGGTGCGCCTCCACCTCAGTCTTCCAAGTAGTGGAAACTGCAGGTGCGCACCACCACATTGGGCTAATTTTTTGATTTATTGTAGAGATTAGGTCTTGCCATGTTGGCCAGGCTGGCCTCAAACCCTTGAGCTCAGGTAATGCTCTTGCCAGTGCTTCCCAAAGTGCTGGTATTACAGGTGTGTAAGCCACCATGCCTGGCCTCATAATGTCATTTCCATAAGAGCAAGAACTCTGTCTGACTTAGCCATTGCTGTGTCTCAGGACAATGCCCACATACAGTGGGATTGCAATAAATATTTGCTGGATAAATGAATATATAAATGGTCCCCTAGTCTACATACAGTTGTTCAGGCCACTGTACTAGATTCTGTACAATGTTAAGATTGTCTCTGGCCTCCAGAACTTTTTGGGTTTTTTTGTTTGTTTGTTTGTTTTGTTTTTGTTTTTTTGAGTTGGAGTCTCACTCTGTCACCCAGACTGGAGTGCAGTGGCCGCTCCCGGCCATTGCAGCCTCGACCTGCTGGGCTCCTGCAATCCTTCTGCTTCAGCCCTCCAAGTAGCTGGAACTACAGGCGCACGCTACCATGCCTGGCTAAGTTTTGATTTATTGTAGAGATGAGGTCTCGCCAAGTTGCCCAGGTGGGTCTTGAACCCGTGGGCTCAGGCAATCCTGTTTGTTTGTTTTTATGGAAGGGAATTGGCCTCTCACTCTGTCACCCAGGCTGGAGTGCAGTGGCATACTCACGGCCACCATAACCTCAACCTGCTGGGATCAGGTGTTCCTTCTGCCTCAGCCTTCCAGGTGGCTGGAACTACCGGCACATGCCACCATGCCCGGCTAAGTTTTTGATTTATTGTAGAGATGAGGTCCAGGCTCTTCTTGAACCCCTGAACTCAGGCTATCTTCTCACCTCTGCCTCCCAAAGTGCTGGGATTACAGGCATGAGCCACTGCACCCGGCTGCCCTCTAGAACTTTGAGGAACTAACAGGTCTAGTGTGAACCAATGTTCCTAAATGCAAAAGTTTTGAATATCAACTGAAGAATGATAGATTTTAATATCACATGAAGACAATAAAACAACATATAGTCAATAAAAATTAAACAATAATTAAATAGTGTATACTTTGTTCAAGATAGGTCGAAGTTCAATATTATATGCTTATGAATTCTGTAAATCCTCCAGATTTATTTTCTTATTTTTATTTTTATTTTTTTTTTAGTTAGAGTCTCACTCTGTCACCCAGACTGGAGTGCAGTGGCCGCTCCTGGCCACCATAGCCTCGACCTGCTGGGCTCCGGCGATCCTTCCGCCTCAGCCTTCCAAGTAGCTGGAACTACAGGTGCGCGCTACCACGCCTGGCTAATTTTTTATTTATTGTAGAGATGAGGTCTCGCCAAGTTGCCCAGGTGGGTCTTGAACCCACGGGCTCAGGCAATTCACTCACCTCAGCCTCCCAAAGGCGCGGGATTACAGGCTGAGCCACCGAGCCCGGCTCCAAGGATTTATTAAATGGGATCTATGACCATGTAAGAGACTGAGTTTTGGTGATGATTCTGATTCTTATGATTATAAAAAGTAAATGAAATATCTAGATTTATAACAGCAGATTGGGAAGTGCCCTGTTTGAAATCAGAGGAACTACCACAGACAAGCTCTGGATCGATGGACAATCAACTTCTGATCCTCAGTTTACCCTCAGGAATAAACCCAGTGTACCTTCAGGGATATTGTCTTAGTCTGTTTTCTGCTGTTATAACAGAACACCACAGACTGGGTAATTTTAAATGAACAGAAATTTACTTCCTCCCAGTTCTGGAGGCTGAGACGTCCAAGATCAAGCTGCCAGCATCTGGTGAGGACCTTCTTGCTGTGTCATCCCATGTTGAAAGGTGGAAGGGCAAGAGAGTTCCAGAGAGAGACAGAGAGAGAAACAAAAGGGGACTGAATGCATCGTTTTGTAACAAACCCACTCCTGCAATAATGGCATTAATCCATTCGTGAGAGCAGAGCCCTATGGCTTAATCACCTCTTAAAGGGCTTAATACTGTTAATATAGCAACTAAATTTCAACACAACTTTTGGAGTGGACATTCAAACCACAGGGATGTTGCAAGGCTTAAGAAATAAAGCAAACCAGTTATAAATAATATTTACTGGTCACTTAGAATCAGACTACATACTTTACATTTATTATTCATATAGACCACATAATCCTATGTGGTAGCTTATCATAATTTTTAGTTTATGTATATGGTAACTGAGACACAAAGTGATCGTGGGTCTTATTCAGAGTCACATGACTAGTAAATGGTATAGTCAGGGTCCAAACCCAGAGCCTGCACTCTGAACTATTATACTTTGTGTTTTCCAAACATTAAAGAGTTTTTCAAGGGTGATTTATCAATAATATTTTGACCAAGACATTTATTGCAGCAATAGTCAGAGGTCTGCTTAGTAAGAGTCTGCCTTTCCTAAACTCAACTTATGCATACTGGACCTAAAGCCAATGCTATTGTATTGTCAGTAGCTGCATCTAATTCCCAGCAAACTCAGGAGATGCAAATGCAATGCTGAATCATCATCTAAGTCCTGGACTCTGCATAGTGTGCTTTAGTTGGCAACTATTCCTTTGTTTTAATTAAGCCAAATTGGGGAGGAGGAGGGAAAGCTGACATTGAACTTGCATCTAAAATCTGAAAAAGCCTTTTAAAATTTCTATATATCAACCATTGTTAGAAAGAATAAGTGCAAATTAAAGGAATTAAGTTTAATCCATCTAATAAATAAAGACAACCTTAGTCAGGGTTAGGAAAAAAAATCTGTTCCAGCAGAGCTCTAAGGAAGAATAGAGATTTACTGTACTGTTTTGCTCTATTTGCTGAAGCATTTAGAATAAACCAGTGTCTGAGAAAGCATTACTCTGTCAGGACAGAACTGAACTGTCTTCTAAAATTACAGTACATCTTCAATCTTACTGGATTTTTTTCTTTAGAAAGGACTTATTCTGGCTGGGCTCTGTGGCTCAGCCTGTAATCCCAACACTTTGGGAGGCTGAGGTGAATGGATTGCCTGAGCCCGCGGGGTTTGAGACTCACCCGGGCAAATTGGCGAGACCTCGTCTCTACAATAAGCCAAAAACTAGCCGGGAGTGGAAGTGCACACCTGTTGTTCCAGCTACTTGGAAGGCTGAGGCGGAAGGATCGCAGGAGCTCAGCAGGTCGAGGCTGTGGTGGCCTGGAGTATGTCATTGCACTCCAGTCTAGGCAACTGAGTGAAACTGCAACTAAAAAAAGAAAAGAAAGGACTTATTTTCATCAAATAAGTTCTTCATTATATTGAGAATAATTTCAAGATCATAGATATGACCATAGTGTCTAGAGATTTTCTTAAAATGTTTGACCCTGGCAGATGAAAATTGTAATGTTAGAAGAAACTTCTAGCCTTTGTCACTCCTGGTTTTGAAAAAATGAATATAAGCAGCTCTCGGCCTTAGCACCATCTTCTTAAAAATCCCCGCGTGTTGAAAGCCAAGTGGAAGAAGAAGCAGACGCTCAGGTTGAAGCGCAAAAGAAGAAAGATGAGACAGAGGTCCAGGTAAACTGCTAGCGTGTGGACCTGTGGGGGCCGCAGGAGCAGAAACATGGACTGCCAGAGGATCAAGATGCTGGTGCAAGCTGTCGGACTCCGTGCTGTCTCACTTGTCTCTCGATGGACCTAGAACTTCATCACCATTCCATCACCAAGACCACCTCTGAGATACCCATTTTGGCCATACTAAAACAGTACCTGTTGGTCCTTTGCCCTGGGCCTGTGACATTCTGGACCAGTTCTGTGCTGAGTTGTGGCAGAGTGCAACAAGTGTACAATAACTCATCGCTTCTGCTGTCTTAGCTGAAGAAAAAAAAATGAGTATGAGCAAGGTAAACAGTCTGGATAATTCCGACAAGGAAATGTATCTCCTTTACTCTCAGCAGAGTTTAGTGGTTGATGAGCATCAGCTCTTTAGTCAGAATTCTTCCTGCCATGATTAAACAATTAAGAGAAAGTACCAAACCATAACAGACACCAAACTCAGAGTAAACAATAGATATGCATTCACTAGTTATTATGTCTGCCCCATCTCTATTTGATGTATCTTTTTTACCTATACTCTTAACCGAGCTCAGCAAAGGTATCATTACTGCCTTATTGTCTTTAAAGGTAGCAGTTCTCAAACTTTTTTATCTCAAGACCCACTTACACTCTTAAAAATTATCAAGGACTTCAATGAACTTTTGGTCATGTTGATTATATCTATTAAAACTGGGAAATTGTTAAAGTATTAGTTTATTTTAAAATAATGATCTCATTAAATAAAAGTAAGAATAAGATATATTTTAATGGAAATTAACTATAGTTGATTCTAAAACAAAACAATAACTAGTGAGAATAGAAACATTTTACAAATGACAAGTCGACATATATGTTTCTGCTTTCAGTCTGTTATAATTTGCTGTTTTGGTTGAAGTATGATATGCAGTTTGAACAGGGAGGATTATTATTATTATTATTATTATTATTATTTTGAGTTGGAGTCTCATTGAGTTGCAAATAACTCATTTGCAATGAGTTATTGTACACTCATGGCAAACCCCGGCTGGAGTGCAGTGGCACAATCACAACCACCCCAGTGTCAAACCTGCTGGGCTCCGGTGATCCTTCCACCTCAACCTTCCAAGTAGCTGGAACTACAGGTGTGTGCTGCCACACCTGGATAATTTTTTATTTATTGTAGAGACGAGGTCTTGCCAAGTTGCCTAGGCTGGTCTTGAACCCACGGGCTCAGGCAATCCACTCACCTCGGCCTCCCAAAGTGCTGGGATTACAGGCTAAACTACAAAGCCTGAACTGGGAGGATTATTTGAACAGACTTTCCAGATAATTATAGATATGCTTCTTTGATATTACACTAAAAATCAGCAAGTGGCAATTTATTAAAGGTCAGTTGCAATGTGGATCCAAAATCATTACCAATTAACTTTCTTATTGTGCTGTGTTAAAATCCATTGCACTTTGAGAGTGGAGTATAGGGGCTCATGCCTGTAATCTGAGCACTTTGGGAGGCCCTGGCAGGAGGATTGCTCGAGTCCAGAGTCTGAGGATACAGTGAGCTATGATCATACCACTGCACTCCATCCTGGGCAACAGATGAGACCCTGTCTTTAAAAAACCAAAGAAACCCAAAAATCCATTGCACTTTTAATGGACATTTTACTCATGAAAAATTTTGTAGCACTATGCATTAGCCATTAGGGGGGAAAAAACAAATAAAGGTTTTCTGAGCTGTTTATATCATCCATATGTTATATCTATTTCATTATATTTTAAAAATCACAATTGGTAATATCACTAGTCTTATCAGAAAGATATCAGAAAAGTCTTTAAGTGTTGGGAAGCTGTCAAGCTCATAGGAAGGATACAGGTTTTCCAAAATTATAATTCTCGTTGGCAGAAAAAACATGATCAGTTATGTTCCTTGACATGACAGAAATACTTGGTTCATTTTTGAGACAATATCTCATAAGTTACCTAAGTCTGAATAACCATAGTTTGTCTCAGTCATTAGAAAGCAACTAGTTCAGTTAGTGGTTCAGTTCTTTTTATTCAATATAACCATTACACTGGGATAAGTGGTAGAAGTGCTTTATGTATGCTTCATATTTTGTCACAAAGAATAATAAAGATATGCACTGAAAAGTCAAGATATAATCATTATTTTCTACTGTTTCATCAAAAGCATTGATTAATATCAAGAATTCCACAGTTTTACCTACCATTGATTTTGTGCCATCAGTACAAATGCCAACACAGTGAAAAGGCAAACAATGCCTTAGCATTAATATGCAAATAGCTTGCTTTAACAATCCCAGGGGGCCATGGACCATACGCTAAGAATAAATAAGTAAAGTATGCTACACTAATACCTGGATTGAGATGACCACTTTCTGCGTTTTCTTCTTGGAAAAAGGCCTAGCCTGGATAAATAATATTTTGATTAAATGTTTCCATTGAGATGACCTGATAATTAAATATATGATTTGCTTTTCCTTCACATAGACCTATGGCTCTCAAAATTTTTTACTGGGCTCTCCATTTTTTTTTAATTTTATAAACTCTTTTATTTAACATGCTGACATGTCCAGCTGACGTGTGTATGTGTGTGTGTGTGTGGGGGGGTGTTTCAAGATTAAGGAAGAAAAATTGTTTCTTTTGTTTAGCATATAGGTTTTCCATGCTAATTAACTAGAGCTGTAAAAATGAAAATGAAAACCTTCTCTTACAGCAGATATTTATCTCATCGAAGGATAAATAATTCTCCAGAGTGAAGTGTTGCTAGTCTATTAGGAAACATGTCAGATGTGCTCACATGTGGCTCCTCCTGCCGGCCGCATCCTCCTGCAAGCTTCCTGCATTCCACAAGGTCCTTTTCCGAGCACAAAGACCTCAGTGAAGACAAGCCAGTTCAAGCTCCTCACAGGAGTCACCTTTTATTAAATCTACCTCCCTAGTTGCTTGACAGGGATCTGGCAGATATGAAGTATCCCCTATGACTGTAATAAAAATTGCATCAGTTTTAATATATGTCCTGTCTTCTAGAACAGTTTGGGTCACAGAGACTGGGCAGCCAGAGGCAATAGTTATCTCCCTGGTTGGCTTCTTTTTTTTTTGAGTTGGAGTCTCACTCTGGCGCCCAGACTGGAGTGCAGTGGCCGCTCCCGGCCACCGCAGCCTCGACCTACTGGGCTCCGGCGATCCTTCCGCCTCAGCCTTCCAAGTAGCCGGAATTATAGGCACGCGCTACCACGCCCGGCTGATTTTTTGATTTATTGTAGAGATGAGGTCTCGCTGCCCAGGCGAGTCTCGAACCTGCAGGCTCGGGGAATCCACTCACCTCAGCCTCCCAAAGGCGCAGGATTACAGGCTGAGCCACCGAGCCCGGCTTTCTGGTTGGCTTCTTTAAGCTGCTGCTGTTGGGGTCAGATTTGAATGCATCTCCCGTGTCTAGCGGTCCCCTCACCCATCAACATGAGCACCACTTTCTGCTTAAATGTCCAGGGAAGCAAAACATCCTATTCTCCATGTATAATAGCAAACAACAGTGACAAGAGCATTCCCTTCTCCCTCCTGTCCCCATTCAGGTAGATCCTGAAACACATCTTATAACCAAAGTAGCTGGTGAAGAAGGACTGGCTGTAGAGAGACAGGGCCTTCCCTATGACAGCCTCTTGCTTCCCATTTGTAGTCAAGATCTTTCAGATCAGCACATATTGTGGCTGGCAGCCTGGAAGAGCAGGTCTATGTTACCAGGCGAGTGTCCTGCATGCACAGCGTCTGGTCATCCAGTCCAGGCTCAGCCATCACTCCAGCAGGGCTGTGTTCCAGCCACCTGCCCAACTGTTTTGTCTACTTGTCTAGCTTGGCTGCAAGGCTCTGGAAGGCCCTACGCTGCTCTTCATGCTGTCTGCCTCCTCCTTGTTCTGCAAGAAGGGATAGATCTCTTTATGGAGCTCTTTCTGTTTCTCTGTTTGGCTATTACTCATTGTAAATGAATTATTTTGGGCTCATTATTTCCAAGAATTTCCTTTAGTCTCTCAACGTCAATTTTTGACAGATAAGTTTGCACATATTTGATTGTGCAAACTTTGTACACTCTTGTTTTTCTCTGAAGCAGGAAAACCTTCTCCAGCAAGCGGCTCTACTTCAACGTGTTGACATGCTGCACTATGGAACTGGCCTCATGGGCCACCATTTGCTGGTTTGTGCCCTGAAAAATGCAGCCACAGTGCTTAAAATTGCAGGTGCTGGGGGCACCAACACACTCTGATCGGTTTGCACTCGACTCACTCCTCAGAGGCGTCTGGACACTGCCCTTATTAGAGCAGGACAGCCCCACACAGGTATACTCGGTATCTTCTTGTTTCTGCAATGTGATCATAGAAACTTGACATGAGCAGTGGCTGCATGGCCTCCCAGTACTGACATGCCTTTTCTACACAATCATGCAGATTTTTTCTCAAAATGTTTTCTTTGCAGTCAGCATGCACCCATGAAAGTTCTTTTGTTTGTTTGTTTAATAAAAAGAAACAAGCATTTATTAATACCATAATGTATATACGATATATCACTTAAATTGCACACCAGAATTTTTAAAAAGACTTTATCCACACATTACTAAAGATGACATGAAGGTTCAGATACTAATATCCAGGACCCAATTCAGGGTACCACATTGCATTTAGATGGATGGACTGTTAAATAAATGATATTGAGAAAACACTTGAAAATGTAAAACTACATCCATACAAGAATGAGCTCCAAGATAATTGAGGATCAAGTGTAAAAAATAAAACTATAGTAATGCTAGAAGAAAAACGTGAGTAACTTTCTTTTTAATCTCATTATAGGAGATTAAAACAACAAATATTTGTGTATGGCAAAAAACACACCATAATTAAAGTTACGATATATCAAGAGAACATATTTTCAACTTATGTCATAGACCAAGGACTATATGTCTTTTTCTTTTCACATGAATGTTCTTCAAAGTGGCAATCAGTTTTTACAAGTACCATCAGTTAGCCCAGTGTTACCTGCTCACCACAATTGCACAACCTCCGCTTTCATTCTGACAATAGCTCTGAAGAGCAAGTGTCTCTCTCTCTCTCCCTCCCTCCCTCTCTCTTCTCTCTCTCTCTCGCTCTCTCTCTCTCTCTCTCTCTCTGTGTCTCTCTTTGTGTCTGTCTCTCTCTCTCTCAGCAATTATCTCTAAACATTTTATCTTTAACTATGCTTCCTTGACACCCCTACATTTTGGACTTGAGCTCAGCAAGGCAGCCATGCCAGTTTCACAGAACCAGAGCCCAACATCTGCTCCAGGTTACAACATAGCACCAGGGGCACCTGTCACACTTGTACTTGTCTTCCACAGCCTTCACAATTTGTTCTTTGTAACCTCCTGCTTCAGGAATGAAAACTGACATTTCGGCGCTGTGGGCAGCATGCAGCGTTAGCGGTGGGTCGGTCTGCAGTGCTCCAGGAGAGCCCAGCTTCTTGCCGGAGCTATTTTAGGAAGAAGCAATGCTGTGTCCTGTGGTGTAGCTAGATGTACGAGCTTGAGCAGGAGGAAGAAAGGAGCTACCACGGCCAAAGGTATTCTCCACTGATGCAGTGGAATCTCTTGCCACGTCTGCCAGGAAAGGGACCATAGAAGAACAGAGCCAGGAGCCAGGTTTCTGATCCCAGGTCTGGGTCTCACCCTCTTTGAGATCTTTCCCAAGTGGCAGGACTTCCTGGGCCTCATTTCCTCATCTTGGGCACCCCATTTTATGCATTATAACTTATGCCTCCAAAAATATAAATTTTGGTAATTTTAAGAGCACAAGATATAAATTAGCACACCATTTTTTTTTTTTTTTTTTGAGATGAAGTCTCACTCTGTCGCCCAGGCTGGAGTGCAGTGGCCTGCTCATGGCCACTGCAGCCTCGACCTGCTGGGCTCAGACGATCCTTCCGCCTCAGTCTTCCATTAAACACCATTCTTAAATGTTTTATTTTATCAATAAGACATTTATTTACCTTTACCCAAAAAAAGCTTTAGTATGAGAAATATAATTAAATATGCTTTTTTAAAAACAAAATTTGGGTTGGTACCATGGGATAAAATGACACGAAGTTCTAGTCATATTTAGTTTATTTCAATATTTGGTGTTAATGGTTCTCAAAGCTAAAAGAAAAGATCCTGCCAAAAATTATGGATTCAAATAGAAGAATTAGCTCTACTTACTGTACTAGAGTATTGACTTTTCCGTCCCTCTCCCAATCAGAAAAAGATCTTTGTTAGAAATGATAAATGTTTGAGATGATGGATATGTTAATTTTCGTGAATGATCACTATGCATTGACTGGAAGGAGTGATCCTAGTGTTGGAATGGGTCCTCTTGGTTAATGCACTCAAAAATCTTGACGCCTCAGATTCCTCTGATTCCTCTGGGCTGGCACAATTGGCCCTCTCCTCCCCCTCTATTAAAGGTTAGCTCTTCCCACTTCTTGGAAGATGATGCCAAGTTCTGGGCTTTACAAGATACATGCCATCCCCCACCTGCCTACCTCTGTCCAGGATATACTCCTGCCTCATATTCTGGCTACCACATAATAAACTAGGATCGGTCACAAGATGACATAGGTGGGAAGTGCTGAGCCTGCTTCTGAGGAAAAGATGCTGCAGGTCCTAGCTAAGGTGTGCTGGCAGGAGCTGATCAAATACGTATGAGGTTGGAACTTGAAGGTGCAGAGTCCATAACACTGGACAAGGAAGATAAATGTAGGGATCATTCTCCTGTAGTGTAACATTCCACATCAATGTTTAACAACTGGCGTGATCACTTTTAATCCTGGGCACCTGGTAGCCTTAGTTCTTCAGGTAGAACAGTGTGACACATGGGAAAGAAAACCAGATGGACAGCTGACAGTTCTTCAGAGGATGAGGAGGAGTGGGTTGTGGAGAAGGCACTAGACTTGCGCGTAGTTAAGGGGTAAGTGGAATATCTACTGAAGTGGAAAGGCTTTATTCTGAGGAACACAATACTTGGGAACCTGGGAAAAACTTGGATTACCCTGAGCTAATATCTGAGTTTATGAAAAAGTATAAGATGGAGGGTGAAAATAACAAAACTCAGGGAGAAGTCAGAAAGCAACAAAAGGAAATCCAATTTCTCAAACAGTGTCCATGATATCAAGTGTGGAAAAAAAAAAAAGAGAGAAAGAGAGAGAGCAGAGCAATGATATTGCTCAGGGATTTGAGAGAGGACTGGAACCAGAAAAGATCACTGGGGCAACAGATTCCTGTGGTGATTTAATGTTCCTAATGAAGTGGAAAAACTCAGATGAAGCAGACCTGGTTCCTGCCAAAGAAGCTAATGTTAAATGTCCACAAATGGTGATAGCATTTTATGAAGAGAGACTGACATGGTATGTATATCCTGAGGATGCGGTAAACAAAGAGAAAGAAACAGCAAAGAGATAAAAGAGGAGGTGGTCTTTGTGATTTATCTTTGTACATAATACATTCACCTCCTTGTCTCCTCTCCCTTTTACTCACCCCTTTCTATCCTAAACACATCCATTAAAAAATATGTTTATCACTGTGCTCCATGGGGCGGGGAGGGGGGGACTGGCTCATAAAATTCCTAAAAACATAACAATCAATCTCGTGAGAGCTAATGAGAACCAATGGATCTTGTGAGGGCCAGCTTTAGCCCACCACTGGCTAAGGCTGATGATGGGATAAGCCACCTCCAGACGAGGCTACCTAATAAAAGTGGGAAAGATAGGATTCCCACATTCTAGGGACCAGGTGGCAGTGCTTAGCCATCAGAACCAAGATAGACTTAATTACTAGAATAAGCAGCAAAATCAGAGTAGCAAGGAATAGGGTTTTTGACCCTCTAAGAGCTTTGGAGATTGTTAAGAAAACATGAGTCCCTATGGGCAAGAGAAATGGGAGGCATTGCTTAATCAATAGAATCAAGGATGGATGACCAAAATCCTTAAAGCATCTACCCTAATAAAAAGTCATAGTCTCCCAGTTTTAGAACGTGAGACCCTTTTCAGATTCCGAATCCGCTGACCAAAGAACAATGAGGACCCCTCCCTTAGAAAAACCCTATAACATGGTGGCAAGTGTTTATGATAATGATTCTCCCAGATCTACCCCAAAGGGACCTATGACCACTTACTTGAGTAACTGTAAACAAAGGAAAGAGAAAAACCAAGGCATTCGGAGGAGTGTTCCTGGTAGGGTCTGACTTGACATAAATACCTTGGAATCCAAAGCATTCTCATGACCCCTTAATGGAGAAGTGATTTATGGTTGCCAGATAATAAATGGGCTCCTGGGAAAGATCCCACTGCTAGTAGGTCCACTGGTTCTGTGACCCATCCAGTGATCATTTTTCTGGTCACTGAACTCTGTAGTTAGCATAACCCCTATGTTGACTTCTTAACCAATGATGTCAGAGCTTTGGAAGTGGAGAAAGCCAAGTGGAAGCTCTGAAACCTTCCCTCCCCTCCTGTCTCAGCCAACATAGTAAAGTTTTAAAAATATTGTACTGGCCATATAGTACATAAAAGATAAATACTGTAAATATTTTTAAATTGTGAAAATGTATAAATATTATTTTGTAAATAAAAAGCAACATTGCCTGGGACTATTAGCAGAGAAAAGACCCAAAAGTTGCAAGGCACTGTGATTCCCACCACATCCCTATTTAGTTTACCAGTGTGACCATATAAAAACCACATATGCTTTTTTTTTTCCAGTCAGGATCTTACTCTGTCACCCAGGTTGTAGTGCAGTGGCACCATCACGGCTCATTTCAGCCTCGACATCCTGGTTTGCAATTTTACAGGGTGATACTTCCACCTCAGCCTCCAGAGTAACTGGGATTATAGGTCACTATACTGGGCTAATTTTTAGAAAAGTTTTTGTAGAGACGAAGTCTTGCTATGTTGGTCAGGGTAGTCTTGAACTCCTAAGCTCAAGTAATCCTCCCACCTCAACCTGCCAAAATGCTGAGATTACAGGTATGAGGCACTGCACCTGGCCTAAAACCCGGTATGTCTTAAACTATGATACTGGACTACCACACATCTATAAACTCATTTACTCTTCATAACAACCCCGTGAGGAAATTACGAATGTTGTCTTTATTTTACAGTTGCATGCAGACCTAGGTAACTTGCCCAAGATTGGACAGTAAAGTGGCAGTCCTATGCAGAGTGGCATAAGGGTTTATATCATGAATCCCTTTTTTACATTGTCTTTCCATATAGAACTGTTTTTCTGATGTGTGGCCCTGTCACACTCATATATGCACGTGTACAGAGGGAGGAGATAATTTACCATCCAGAGGAAGTGCTTACGTAACTTCCTTTGTGGTTGATGCTAGTGCTACTTCTCTATGGTGGGCCTAAGATGGACACATACTATAAAGTTGTGTCCAGATCCTTCTGTTTTGCTTTCAGGTGAAAATAAACATTTGGTCATCACAACCAAGTTGCTGGCTCCAGCAATTAGTATATCCAGGAAGATACTAGTTCATACTGGAATTATAACACTAGCTTTGTGTGGATTCCAGGGAATCTTAACTTGTGGCTACTGCAACCACTCCAGTTAATCCCCAGTAGTCCCTCCGGATCACAAAACATCCTATCCAACCACTCCCTCCAACCAAAGTTCGGGGTCAAACTGCCCTCTTGTGGTAAAAGATTGCTCTCTGTTTGGTCTTTAATATTTGCCCCTTCACATATAAGTTTTTGATCCATTTGGCATTTTTAATATTTTATACCAGCTTTATTGAGATAGCATTCCTATACCATAAAATTCATCCTTTTAAAACACACAATTCAGTATCAAGATATTCATGAGGTATATTCACAGAGTTGTGCAACCATCACCACTGTCCACTTCCGGAACATTTTCATCACCCTTTCAAAGAACCTCCACAGGCGTTGACTTTAATGTATGACATGCAATCTTTTGTGTGTGTGTGTGTGTTGGAGTCTGACTCTGTCACCCAGACTGGAGTGCAGTGGCCGCTGCCAGCCACCGCAGCCCCAACGTGCTGGGCTCTGGCGATCCTTCCGCCTCAGCCTTCCAAGTAGCTGGAACTACAGGCACGTACTACCACGCCTGGCTAATTTTTTGATTTTTTGTAGAGATGAGGTCTTGCCAAGTTGCCCAGGCGGGTCTCGAACCCGCGGGCTCAGGCAATCCACTCACCTCAGCCTCCCAAGATGTGGGATTACAGGCTGAGCCACCAAGCCTGGCTATGACATGCAATCTTTAGTTCTTCCAACATCGTTTCTATTCTTTCTCCTGTGCCTAGCAACATCATCTGTCACAAGTCAAGTTTTCATATCTGTGCGGATTTATCTTCACTCTCTTCTTCCTTTGGTCTACAGTATTTCTCTATCCTGTACAAATTATGAAAGCAAGCTTTGTCATTCTGTTCTCCTTCCTCATGAGTATCTTGATTACTATTGATCCTTTGTACTCTCACGTAAATTTTAGGAATAATTTGCCAATTTCTACAGAAAACCCAGTTGGAATCTTTTTTTTTTTTTTTTTGAGTTCGAGTCTCACTCTGTCACCCAGACTGGAGTGCAGTGGCCGCTCCCAGCCACCGCAGCCTCGACCTGCTGGGCTCTGACCATCCTTCCGCCTCAGCCTTCCAAGTAGCTGGAACTACAGGCACACGCCACCACACCCGGCTCATTTTGATTTATTGTAGAAATGAGGTCTCACCAAGTTGCCCAGGCGGGTCTCGAACCCTTGGGCTCAGGCAATCCACTCACCTCAGCCTCCCAAAGGCGCGGGATTACAGGCTGAGCCACCGAGCCCGGCTCAGTTGGAATCTTAAAGTGGGTTGTCAGGAAAAATTACATATTAGCAATATGGACTTTCTAAGTTCCATAAAGATAATACTCTCCATTTATTTAGGAGAGTTTTAAAATTTGTTCCCTAATTTTTTGTTATATTTATTCCTAGAAGTCTTACATTTTTGTTGTACTTCTTGAATCCTTAATTTTTAGTGTAATTGAAAATGTATTTTTAAAAACCTTTTTTTCCAACCATTTGTTGCTGGTATGTTTCAGGTTGTTTTTATGTGCAACAACCTTCTCAAAACCTATCTATAGAATCTTCCTAATTTTATATAGGAAATTACATCATCTTTAAATATTAACAGTTTTGTTTCTTTTTTATCTTAGAATTTTTATTACTTTTTCATGCTTAAATGTGTTGGTGAGGATCACCAGTACAAAGATAAATAGATGTGGTCTTAATGGGTATCTTTTGTATTATTATTCACGAACTTAAAAGGAATACATTTGATCATTCAGTATGGTATTTGCTATAGTTTTGTAAATATTCTTTCTGATTTTTTTTTTTAGTGAGGATCTCACTGTGTTGTCCAGGCTGGAGTAGAGGGGCATGATCATGGCCCACTGAGCCTTGACTTCCTGGACTTGGGCAATCTATCTGCCTCAGCCTACCGAGTAGCTGGGACTATTGGTGTGTGCCACCACATCCAGCCTTTTAAAAACATTTTGTTGTTGTTGTTGTTGAGTTGGAGTCTCACTCTGTAGCCCAGACTGGAGTGCAGTGGCCGCTCCTGGTCACCGCAGTCCCGACCCGCTGGGCGCCAGCAATCCTTCCGCTCAGTCTTTCAAGTAGCAGAACTACAGGTGTGCGCTACCACGCCCGGCTAATTTTTTGATTTATTATAGAGATGAGGTCTCGCCAAGTTGCCCAGGCGGGTTTTGTAGAGATGAGGTCTCATTATATTGCCTAGGCTGGTCTCGAACTTCTGGGTTCAAGCAATCCTCTTACCTCAGTCTCTCAAATTGCTGCAATTACAGGCATGAGCCACTGCGCGTGGCCTAAATATTCTTTATAATTTTTTTTTTTCTTTTTTGAGCTGGAGTCTCACTCCGTTGCTCAGGCTGGAGTGCAGTGGCCGCTCCCAGCCACCGCCGCCTCGACCTGCTGGGCTCTGGCGAACCTTCGGTCTCCGCCTTCCAAGTAGCTGGAACTACAGGCACGCGCTCCACGGCTAATTTTTTTTTATTTATTGTAGAAACGAGGTCTCGTCAAGTTGCCCGGGCTGGTCTGGAACCCGCGGGCTCAGGCAATCCACTCGCCTTGGCCTCCCAAAGTGCTGGGATTACAGGCTGAGCCACCGCGCCCGGCCTTTCTTTCTTTCTTTTTTTTGAGTTGAAGTCTCACTCTGTCGCCCAGACTGGAGTGCAGTGGCACGCTCCTGTCATTTAATAATTCTTCTCGGCTGGGCTCAGTGGCTCAGCCTGTAATCCCAGCACTTTGTGAGTCTGAGGCCAGTGGATTGCCTGAGTCTGCGGGTTCGAGACCCACCAGGGCAACTTGGTGAGCCCTCGTCTCTACAATAAATCAAAAATTAGCCAGGCGTGGTAGCGCGCGCCTCTAGTTCTGCTACTTGGAAGGCTGAGGCGGAAGGATCGCTGGCGCCCAGCGGGTCGAGACTGCGGTGACCGGGAGGGGCCACTGCACTCCAGTCTGGGCGACAGAGTGAGACGCCAACTCAAAAAAGAAAATTCTTCTCAGTTTCTTCTTTGCCAAGAGTTTTTTCAACAATGTATTTTGAATTTTGGCAAATCCTTTCTTGCGTCAAGACAGATTAATTGATTCTGATTTTAATGTGTTAGAATTATATTACCCAATTGATCAAATCAAAGATTCCATCAGTTGAAAAACACTATTATGTTTCAATAAAGGTGAAAAAAACAACTGCCCCTTGAATATTCCGATTTAAGATATGTTTAAGAGAATGGGCATCTTAGAATTGATAAAAATACCAAAAAAATACAAATTTATTTTCTAAAGTCAAAACTGCTGTGCATTCCTGAGATTAAGCACAGATTTATTGTGATATACTCAATTTTTAATACTCACTGGCTGCAATTTTCTAATGTTTTTAATGTTTATGCGTGGAATTAGTTATCTTTTTTTGTATTATCACTGTCAGATTTTGGTAATGAGTTTTATATTCTATTTTCTGTAAAAGTGTAATTCAAAGAAAAACTGAATATTTCATAAAACTCACCAATAAAACTCTAAGCTAGGTGCTTTATTTATGAAGAAGAGTTTTGACTATTGATTGAATTTATTCAAAGGTTAAAAGACCATGATATAAATCATCTTGATCCAATTTACTAAGATTTTTTTTCTAGGAATATGTTCTCCCATCAACAATTTCAAACTTACTGGCATAAATTTACTCAATGTTTTAAAACCAATGCTTGGGTATAACTTTTTCTTTAATTCCTCATATTGTTTATCTTTACCATCTTTCTTTTTTCCTTGATCAAGCTTGCCTAACTTGTCAATTTTATTACTCCTTTTGAATCTCAACTTTGGACTTTGTTTATTCTTAATATATGGCAGTCTTTCTTAATTTCTGCTGTGACTTTGTTATTTCCTTTCTTCTTTCTTTTTTAGTTGGATGCTTAGCTCATGGATTTTTTAGCTTTTTTTCTAACATTAAGAAAGGAAAGTAATATTTGCATTTTCTTTCTTTTTTTCTTTTTTTTTGAGTTGGAGTCTCACTCTGTCACCCAGACTGGAGTGCAGTGGCTGCTCCTGGCCACTGCAGCCTCGACCTGCTGGGCTCCGGGTATCCTTCTGCCTCAGCCTTCCAAGTAGCTGGAACTACAGGCACGCGCTACCACACTCGGCTAATTTTTGGGTTTATTGTAGAGATAAGGTCTTGCCAAATTGCCCAGGCGGGTCTCAAACCCGTGGGCTCAGGCAATTCACTCACCTCAGCCTCCCAAGATACGGGATTACAGGCTGAGCCACCGAGCCTGGTTAATATCTGCATTTTCTTCAGCATGCTGTCTTAGCTGAACACACATTTCTAAATATGGTTTGTTTTCATTGGGTTCTTAATTATGTTCTTCTCATTTACATTATGATTTCTTCTTTGACCGCTGAGTTGTGTCTCTTAGCATTGGGTTTTTACTGTCCATCTTTATTAATTTTATCCTGAACGTACACACAGGGTGATTGGAACCAGATGGATTTCTTACTCCCTCACAGTAAACAAGTGTCTCTGCCCTCTTTGCCCAGTCTTTCCCCTTGGGCAATGCAACAAGAGTCTAAGTGATTTTTTTCCTACATAAGTGAGTGGTGGCAAGTAACAAAAAAAAAAAAAAAGAAAGAAAGAAAGAAAAAAGAAAGGAAGAAAGAAAAGAAAAATCCAGACTCAGATACAGGAAAACTTTATTTGAAAAGACTATTGCAATAGTGCTGTGGTTTCCCCAAAATTCATGTGTTGAAACCCTAATCCTCAAGGTGATGGTATTAGAAGGTGGGGCCTTTAGGAGGTGATTGACTCAAGGGGTGAAACCCTCATGAATGGGTTTAGTCATCTAGAAGTTGTCATCTAGAAACAGAAAGTGGGCTCTTACTTCACCAGACACCAAATCGGCTAGCACCTTAATCTTTGACTACCCAGTCTCCAGAACTATGAGAAATAAATTTCTGTTGTTTATAAGCTACTCCGTTTATGATTTTTTTATTATAGCAGCCCAAATGGACTAAGAAACACAGGAAGAAAGGGACTATTGCAATAGGTCAGGGAGACTATTGCAATAGTGAGAATGTGCCAACCATATGATCTGCAAAGTAGCTCAAGGTCAAGCAGAAAAGGGCTTTTTTCTTATAGGGAGGAGTAAACAAGCCTAGAAAAAACTGGTGTGGGGCGTGAGATGTGCAGATAGAATGATGAGACAGTTGATCAGGGAATGTCATTCTTTGTGACCAATTTTCAAGGGGGGTTGTTATGGAGTGACTATTTCATATTCCAGTGCTGGCTCAGGCTGAGGGTGGATCAAAGTCCAGCAACCTGTGTGACAAAGAGGTGCATAAAGTTGGGTCAAATTAAGTTAGAGAGTAATTTGTCCAGCTTAGTCTATAGGGATAAACAGTTCAATTAATTATTTGAAGCAAAGAATGGGATGGATGGATGATGGATGGATGGACTGATTGATTGAATTTTTAGAGACAGGGCCTCAGCCAGACGGGAGAGCAGTGTCACAATCATAGCTCATTGCAGCCTCCAACTCCTGGGCTCAAGAAATCCTCCTGCCTCAGCCTCCCAAGATTCTTGCTAGGAATATAAGCATGTACCATCAAGTCTAGTTACTTTTTTAAAAAAAGTTTTTGTAGAGGCAAGGTTCTGCTAAGTTGCCCAGGCTGGTCTTGAACTTCTGGCCCTAAGAGATCCTTCCACCTTGGCCTTCCAAAGTGCAGGGATTACAGATGTTACCCACTGTGCCTAGTCCAATAATGGGATTTAAAAGGCCCAGGACTAGTTTTCATAGGTAAACAAAGAAGTTATCCACAGAGTTGGTGGTTCTTTACAGTAAGCCACTTCCTAGAATACAATAGGATGGAGGGATTTCTTAACGGTCACTGTTTTCCAGCACAGAGTTCAAGTACAGGTTAACACTGTGGTCAGTGGCTAAGCAATCCATAAGCAGGGCACAGGGAGACAGGTTGGGGAGCATTTCACATATCATACCACTATCTTTACATTTAGCATGTCTTCAATGGGACCATCCTTGCTAGTATTTGTGTGTGGGATGTCTTCCAATAACAACGCATTTGAATAGAACCATGCTCACAGTGTATCAGATTGAGGACCTAGCCACAAAGATATTTTTATCTCTCTCCCTTACCAGTTACCCTGCCCATACTCCAAGTTGAATATGGGTGCCCCTTCTCCCCCACTGGACCAGTTATGATAGTAATTTGGGTACCTGTGTTCAACAAAACCATGAAGATTGTTGTCCCTCCTTTCCCTGAGGTTTCCAGAAAATTCTAACATAGGAATTGTGGTCCTCCAGGAATACAGACACTATGCCCCCAACCCAAGGGTTTTTCTCCTTAAAACAACTTAGACATGGGTAAAAGGGGAAGGAGGGATCAGGGGATACAAGACACAGACACCCATTGTTTCCAATACTCCCAAAGATGGGGATCAGGCAGGAAAATCATCATTGCTGATACATCTGTTTGGCTTTGAGAATCCCCTAAACCAATAAGTCAAATCCAGTTTTCCAAGTGGGGTTAAGGGGCATAGGCCTCTAGGTTGCCCTGAATTTAACTGGCACCACAGCCATCTTTTGTTTTACAGGATTCACTTTAATATGTGGCATTTGCTGACCTTATGTCAGGTAACATCTCAGTCTTTCATCTACATTTAGCAAAAAGGGCTTTAGGGTGATGTGGTTAGTAAATTTTTTTGATCCTCTGACTTTCTCTTTTCTTTCATTCACTTCCCCCAGATCCTCTCACATTTTGTGGAAATGCTAATTCCCTGATCAAATCCCTTATTCCTGTAATATTAAAGTAGCACATTTTTCATAGCTACATTCCATTGAGCCTACCTCACTGATACATTTGGTACCAGAATTGGTAGCAGGGACACAGAATCTTAAGAACAAAAATCTTAAAATTTGTTCTCTAATCCAACTGGATTAAAAGGTATAAATGTCCCCATTGCCAAGGTAATCGACAATCCACAGTAAAAGTTACTCATCACTTATAGTAATTTGGTTACTTATGTCCAGACACAGGTTGACTAACATTAAATCAAAGTGAGATGCCAGAACATCCTTGGTATACAGGGAATGGTATCCAAAGAATGGTATCAAGAAGATAGAAATGCTGGGGTGAACTTGTTATATTAGGTTGATGCATAAGTTTGTAAGCGTTTGTTTTTGATACAACAACACTGCGGTGTTGGGAGTTTATCATTTGTCTTTTGGAATGACAATGTTGTGCTTGTAAATATGCCTTGCACTTTGCACATTTGAAAAAAATTAGTGCTACTTGTGGGCTAAAGAAATGGAGTGTCAAATGGAAAAAAAAAACGAACATTTCTGACATGTTCTGCTGTTTAACAGAGGAGTAAAGGTAGGGGAGGCAGTTTGAAACATTTGTGCCACGAATGGGGAGAATGCCACGGGGAAAGCATGGCAAGAAAATGTTTCTGTTGTTTCAAAGAGGGCTACTCTGTCCTGGGTGATTCTCCACTAGGCTTTGATGAAGACCATTTAAACGCCTTAATCCATAATGACCCACATCAGTCAATCCAAGAACTGGCAAATGGGATGAACTGTGTGTGACCAGTCAACCATGGTGCAACACTTGTATTCCATGGGCAAGTGAAAAACATTACAAACTTATGCATTAATCCAGTGTATGACTCTCCCACACCCGATAGCCTCTGGAAGGATTCAGAGGCCACTCTCTTCATCGAGGCTTTCTAATAAAGCATTGGTGAAAGAAGTTCTATCAACCTTGAAAGATTTTTTTTTTGAGTTGGAGTCTTTCTCCATCAACCAGGCTGGAGTGCAGTGGCATGTTCATGGTCAACCCAGAGTCGACCTGTTGGGATCTGGCGATCCTTCCGCCTCAACCTTTCAAGTAGCTGGAACTACAGGTGTGCTCTACCACACCCAGCTAATTTTTGATTTATTGTAAAGACAAGGTCTTGCCAAGTTGCCTGGGCTGGTCACAAATCTGCAGGCTCAGGCAATCCACTCATCTCGGCCTCCCAAAGTGCTTGGATTACAGGCTGAGCCACTGAGCCCAGGTGAGATTCTTATAGCTGTTGTCACAGGTCAGGAATGGTAGTAAAAGATCCTCCCCTTGGTGTTGGCTTCTTCTTCTTTTTTTTTTTTTTTTTTT
>NW_007247722.1:912647-956269 GCF_000164805.1 Carlito syrichta | reverse complement strand
GGCTCCGGCGATCCTTCCGCCTCAGCCTTCCCAGTAGCCGGAATTACAGGCATGCGCTACCACGCCCGGCTGATGTTTTGATTTATTGTAGAGATGAGGTCTCGCTGCCCAGGCGGGTCTTGAACTCACAGGCTCAGGCAATCCACTTACCTCAGCCTCCCAAAGGCGTGGGATTACAGGCTGAGCTACCGAGCCCGGCTGGTGTTGGCTTCTTAATTCAACAGAGATGATGGGAGTTACTGTGGTAGGGGACAAGTGGAGGATTTATCTCTAGAAACAAAGATAATTTGTTTACCATAATTGGCAACAGGGCAAGAGCAGTAATCAAAATGGTTTTACTTCCAGAAAACTTTAGGGTTTGTTAATTGATGTTGCCCCTGGAAATAAAATAGAGAAGCAGAGTATCAAACTTGATTGACATAAGAGAAAAAATGACTATAGGTCTAATGAATAAAGGTCTGTCTTTAATTACAAGAGTCTCAGCTTCTTGCCCAGTTTTTAAACTTAAATCAGCTTAGATCATTGATACTTAACATAATTGTTAATATATTAGGACAAGATTTAGGGTATTATTTTATTGTTTTGTTAATTCCATTTCTCATTCTTCTGCCTTTCTGTGAGTTACCTGAATCACTTTTAGTATTCCATCTTATCGATGGTTTTTGAAAATATTTCTTTGTGTAGTTTTTTTTTCAGCTGTTGCTCTAGGGATGATACAGATACTTCTTACAGTCTACTAGTATCAATATTTTACCGTTTATTGTGGAACACAAAAATCTCACAATAAAGTTTCCTTTATTGTCCTGCCTTTATTAAGTTAGCAGTCTCCACTCTGGAATCAGGGAGAGATTTCAAAGAAGACGATTTTTTTCATGGACTGGGGATGGTGGAGAGATCATCAGGTATTAGATTCCCATGAAGAGCATGCAATCTAGATCCCTCACATGCGCAGTTCACTGAAGGGTTTGCACTTCTATGAGAATTTAATGCCATTGCTGATCTGACAGCAGGCAGAGCTCTGCTTGTCCACCACTCAACTCCTGCTTTGCAGCATAATTCCCACAGGCTATGGACTGCTATCAGTAGCAATGATTGGGGACCCCGATGAGTAACTTAAAAACTGCCTTTACATACACAGAGGAGCATGTAAAACAATACTAATTTTTTTTCAACAACCAAATGTAATTTTAAAAATTTATTTTGAGATGCAGTCTCACTGTTGCCCAGGCTGGTCTTGAACTCTTGGGCTCAAGCAATACTTCTGCCTCAGCCTTGTGAGTAAATTGGAATTATAACGGCCTAGCCCAAATGTAACTTTTAAAACCTCAAGAGAAGTCTACTATATCTAGCCTTTCCATTGTGCTTTATTTATGCTATTTCAGATTTCCTTCTGGTATCATTTCCATTTTTCCTGAGATGTTTAACAATTTTTTTAGAGCAGGTCTACTAGTGATAAATTCTGTTTTCCTTCTTTTGAAAAATGTCTTGATTTTTCCTTCAGTTCTGTAAAATACTTTTTTTTCCTATTTAAATTAACAACTCTTCTTCATCAAAAGATACTTTTTTTTAAAGTCAAGTTCTCATTCTGTCACCCAGACGAGAAAAATAGGCAAGTGACTGAATTGGATACCCCACAAGAGAGAATATTCAAATGACAATAAACACATGAAAGGAACTTAATCTTATTAGTTTTCAGAAAAATACAAATTAAACTGCCCTGAAATACCACTGCATAGCCATTAGAATTCTAACAATTTAAGGCAATGAGAGTTTTTGAGGATTTGGAGCCATGTGGATTTTTTTTTCAAAGTGAGAAAAGCTTTATTAGGAAGAACAAAATGACAGTGCAGTAAATGGAATAGCTAGGTTGTATAAGAAAGGACTTGGAAAATCCTTCTGAGTCTCTTTAACACTTATGACTCCATTTATATGCATCTTGTTTCTGAAAAATACTTTCACTGGATACAAGACTTTGAGTTGACAGTTACTGTCTTTCACTACTTAAAATGCTGTGCCACTTCCTTTTGACCTCTATGGTTTCTTATGAGAAATCTGTGATCATTCTGTGTTATTCTCTGTGGCTTTCAATATTTTTTATCTTTACTTTACAGAGATTTGATGATGATGTATCTGGGTATAGATTTCTTTGGGATCTTTTTTTTCCTGTTTATTATTCAAATATATTTTTAACCCTGCATTTTCTCTTCACACACGAGTAGATTATTTTCTTATTGTCCCATAGGTTCCTGAGGCCTTGTTCATTTTTTTTTTTTTTTTGAGTTGGAGTCTCACTCCGTCGCCCAGACTGCAGTGCAGTGGCCGCTTCCGGCCACCACAGCCTCGACCTGCTGGCCTCCGGCGATCCTTCCGCCTCAGCCTTCCAAGTAGCTGGCACTACAGGTGCGCACTACCACACCCGGCTAATTTTTTAATTTATTGTAGAGATGAGGTCTTGCCAAGTTGCCCGGGTGGGTCTCGAACCCACCGGCTCAGACAATCCACTCACCTTGGCCTCCCAAAGTGCTGGGATTACAGGCTGAGCCACCGAGCCCGGCCCTCCTTGTTCATTTTTTTCAATTAAAATTTTCTGTTGTTCACATAGGATAATTTATATTCATCTACCTTCCTATTCTACCCTTTTCATCTATATCCTATTCGGTCTACCCATGAGTCTGTTACTATATATTTCAGTTCTAAAATTACCATCTGGTTCTTGTTTCTTCATTGAGATTTTCTACCTTTCCATTCATTTCAAGAATATCCCTTGTTACCTTTAAAACAGCTACCTAAGAATCTTTGTCAGGTAACTCCAACATTTGTGTTTTTGGTGTTTACTGTCTCTTCCTATGCAAGTTGAGATTTTCCCAATTTTTTGTATGTTAAGCAATATTGAATTATATTCTTGACATTTTTTTTTTTTTTTGAGTTGGAGTCTCACTGTCGCCCAGACTGGAGTGCAGTGGCCGCTCCCTGCCACATCAACCTCGACCTGCTGGGTTTCAGTGATCCTTCCGCCTCAGCCTTCCAAGTAGCTGGAACTACAGGCGCATGCTACCATGCCCGGCTAATTTTTTTGATTTATTGTAGAGATGAGGTCTCGCCTGCCCATTTGGGTCTCGAACCCATGGGCTCAGGCAATCCACTCACCTCAGCCTCCCAAAGGCGCGGGATTACAGGCTGAGCCACCGAGCCCGGCATATTCTTGACATTTGATTGTATACTTGTTTTGTTTTAGCAGGCAAAGTAGGATTTAGGTTACAAGTTCCAATCAACATACTGTGGGGCTGTGTTGTCATTTCAGTTTAAAAAATCTTTACAGTGTTACTGGGATCTGTCTTGTGTATACACAACCAGCAGTCAGTGAGAGACCTGGCTGGCAGTCTCTCCTATAATTCATTTATCAGTCTACGTATGCTGTGTACATCAGAGCCACACAAGTGCAGCTTGAGGGTGAACAAATGCTCATAAACAACCTGAAGGGGTTCCTTTCCAAAGTTCCTTTCCACAATCTCCCAGTGCTTTCTGGTTCCCTGGGGCTCACCCTTGCAAGCCTCTAAACAGAAAGTGGGGCTTTAGAGACTATGCTGCACATATCTAATGACTGTCGCTATATCCAGACCAAGCAGTGAGAGACTGAAAAAAAACAACAATGGGAGTTTGTTTTGCTCTATTGGTACCATAGGTCCTCCAATCAGAGATTCCCCTTGTGTATTTTTGGGTTTCTTTATATTAAGCCTTCCTTTAATGAATCTGAAAATGATCTTTTCTTCTCATTAGTACTTTCTTGACTACTTTATTAACACCTACGTATTTTGAAAAATAGCTTTATGATTCAAACTTCTCTTCCAATAACAATGTATAACAAAGGGTACAGATTTATGCCAAATATCTGTGATAGCAAAGTGTTTTTTATTAAACTTCAAAGAAAATATACACAGAAATTAGAAGTTCAAAAATTTATAATGACTAGTCAATGAATTGTAACAACTTTTGCAGCTAATGCTGGTGCTCCTGTACTTTGAGACACAGTATTTTTCAATACTGTGGAAAAGCTTGATTATGATAAAAATAACAGGCAGAATTCTCTATTGCTGTTGCGCTATCTCCTGACATGTTAACTCAGAATAGCAACAGACTGAAGCAAATATAGCTCAGGATATTCTGAAAAATACAACCTCAGGAGATAATCTCCTAAAATGTGGAACATTTCAATTCCGGCTTTTCAGTGGAGACATCAGTGGACTCAAGAAGATCCAAAAGTTGGATGAGTAACCATAGCTGATAATGCTGACACAAATTTTAGCAATAACAAAATGAGGTGAAATGAAGAAAACAATATTGAAGTATCTGAGGTAGTGGAAGTATGTTCTAATCTGACTGGAATACAGTTATAAAAGTTGAGAGGCTAATAAGATCAAGAGACAGTGCCTTCGGATAAAGAGAATAAGGAATTGATTCAGGAAACATACTTCACTGTGATGACAAGTAAATTAAGGAGAAGCATGAACAAAAGCAGGTGAAAAAAATAGTTCAGGATGAAGAAAAATGCTTTCATGGGCAATAGCAGGGGAATTCCACAGATAGAGAATTCCTTAGTAAAATCAATGTGGAGATGAAATAAATAGGTATGAGGTTCTGGAAGAGGAACAAAATTGCATAAAAATGACTTTCTCTCATCCAGCCACATTCTTTTTGTTTCTGAAAAGCAATGTAGTTTCAGAGTCTTTCTTACTCAAAACTCCATATTTATACAATGCCACTTCTAAAAAGACAGAGGGACACCAACCTAAACTGAAATATGCCTATCTCTGCACTTACCGCTTTCTTCTCGGGCATGGGGGATGTTTTAATTTGTAAAAAGGACTGCAGAAATACAACAAAAATATAGACATAAATTATGTCACAACAGAATTTTATATCTGTTTAATTATATTCTGATCATTAATGCATTATCTGCATAAATTATGTCACAACAGAATTTTATATCTGTTTAATTATATTCTGATCATTAATGCATTATCTGCCTTAATAATTTCATTCGGATAAAAAATGATATGATAGTTTAAAGCTGGTTCAATTGCAATCTTATAAGTTTATCCAATCAAGAGCGAAAATAGACTATTAAAAATAGCTAAAAATGTAACACGTCATAGTGTTTAACATTTCTGTAATGTTTGGTAAGGCTTATATCCAAATTTGATTCAGAATTCTTAATGGCATTGAAACAGTTCTTTTTTCAGTCACATGGTATTCATTGGTGCTATGAGTCTGAAAGAGACTGGCTATGGGTACCACTTCTTGTCTTCAGCTGTGATTGTGCAATATCAGCAAGCGCACTTTGTATTTTTTCCAGAAGCATGTCCCCTCGATAAACAACATCCTCTAGACATGTAGCAGCTTCATGGTTTTCTTCTTCTAGCTTATATAAGCTAGCAGCCTTTATAAGACAAAAATTTAAAAATCTTTAGAGTTAAGAAGAAAAAAAGATGCAGCGAAGTATCTATTTTTAAATCTATATGACTTTGCAAACATCATATTTTCCAGTAGTATAGTTTCTAAAAATCAGATAACTTTTAAGCATTTTCCCTGTATCATTATTAAGAAGAATAGATTTTTTAATTTTTTTTTTTTTTAAAGAGGCGGGGAAGAATAGATCTTTCAATTAGAGAACTCTCTATATATGTAATTCCCTTCCAACTACTTTTTAATTTTTTTTTTTAGTGAAATCTCACTATATTGCCCAGGCTGGTCTTGAACTTCTGGCCTCAAATGATCCTCCAGCCTCTGCCTCCCAAAGCAGAATAGGGTTACTTCTAACTGGAAATTGAGTATTAAAACAAAAAAGTCCTATGATTTAAATGTTTGTATCCCCTCCAAATTTCAAAAGTTAAAACCTAATCCTCAATGTGATAGTATTAAGAGGTGGGGCCATTACGAGGCAAGTAAGTAATGAAGGCCCTCAAGGTTAAAGAGCAAGAGTTCTTGCTTCCTTGTCCTCTTGCCTTCTGCCATGTGAGGAAGTAGCAAGAAGACTCTCAACAGATGCTGATGCCTTGATCCTAGACTTCCCAGCCTCCAAAACTGTGAGAAAACAAATTCTGTTCCTAATAAATTATAGTCTCAGGTATTTTGTTATAGCAGGACAAACGGACAAAGACAAAAAGTAGAAAAATTATCACCTTTAATTCAAAATTCTCTATCATTGGTAAAATTCTCAAAGGAATAGGGGCTTTTACCTGTAAAGCTGCTGTAGATTCTTCACTTGGTAAGGAATCTATCAAAACATCAATGTCTTTTGCTGTTCGTGCAATCAGTGCTGCAAATAGTTGGGCATACTCTAGAGAAAGATATCGTTACATGAAGATATTAGGGAACTCAAGTTTTCAGAAACAGAAATTAAATTTTAAGATAATGAAAATATGCCAGGCTCGGTGGCTCAGCCTGTAATCCCAGCACTTTGGGAAGCCAAGACGAGTAGATTGCCTAAGCCTGCAGGTTTGAGACCAGCCCGGGCAACTTGGTGAGACCTCATCTCTATAACACATCCAAAATTAGCCAGGTGTGGTATCGTGTGCCTGTAGTTCCAGTTACTTGGAAGGCTGAGGTGGAAGGATCGCCGGAGCCCAGCAGGTCGACGCTGGGGTAGCCATGAGTGTGCCATTGCACTCTGGCCTAGGTGACAGTATGAGACTCCAACTCAAAAAAAAAAAAAAAAGGAAAAAGAAAAAAAGAAAATAGAAAGCTTAAATTCAGCTAACTTCATACAAATTCTCCTCTGAATTTCTCAAGAAATCTAATGTGAAGGGATTACAAGATAACGAAGAGCCAAACTGAGCGAAGTCAAAGAAACTTATTTACCTTCTGTAGGGTTAGCTGGCTGGTCTTTGTTCATTGCTGTCTGAATATTATTAAAAGAGGCAGGAGGACCACATTGCTGCAACACTCCAATGGCATTACAAAACTGATCTGCAAGCTTGGGTCAAGAAAACAAGTCAAGGTTAGAAAGAATTCATCAATGTTAATGGCAACAAGTTTCTGTAACCATGATTTCTGAGAGAATAAAACAGAAAGGAGCAATTTTATATAAAATAAGCCACAAATAAACACTATTTGGTTAGTGGTGGGAAAGAGCAAATCTGACTGGCAAATACCTAAGTATGGCCTCAAGGTTAATAAAAAAATGTATGACTTACGCATAAGGTAAATGATCCCTTTTCTGAGACAGAAGTAGTTACAAGTGTAAAGAAACAGTGGGAAGATGCTAGAAAAACTGCCTTAAGTAATCAGAAATTTATTTCTCCAAGACTCAAACTGTAAACTCCTGATGCTCTAAAAGTATTCTTTAAAGTTTTGAAGACTGAGAATACCCATTCCTTACCATTTCCAAACTAAATACCTTCATCCTCCCCCACCAATTTATCTCACCTAGTCTTAAGGTCTCAAACCTCAATTTCTATTTCCAGTGAATAAGAATTTCCATTGAGTTTCTCTGCCCTTGTTTCAATGACAGACTGCAAACTTAGCTGTTTATTTTATTCAATATCTCGTTTGTACTGAGAGTTTCCTAGTCAACCAGTCTAACTTCAGATTCTTTCATTTTCAAATCTTGCCAATATTATGAATCTTACCCTTTCCTTCTATCATTATTGCTGCTGCCTTCATTCAATTATCTCATACTAGAATTATTATAATAGCCTCCTAATCATTTTCTAGTTCACCATGCTACTTTATTTATTTATTTATTTTGAGTTGGAGTCTCACTCTGTCGCCCACACTGGAGTGCAGTGGCCGCTCCCAGCCACCGCAGACTCGACCTGCTGGGCGCCTGCGATCCTTCCACCTCAGCCTTCCAAGTAGCCAGAATTACAGGCATGCGCTACCACGCCTGGCTGATTTCTTGATTTATGGTAGAGATGAGGTCTCGCTGCCCAGGCGGGTCTCGAACCCGCAGGCTCAGGCAAGCCACTCACCTCAGCCTCCCAAAGGCGCGGGATTACAGGCTGAGCCACCGAGCCCGGCTTCACCATGCTACTTTATCTTGCACAATTTTTGAGCTCACTCCACCATGGTCTTCAAGATAAACCCCCAATTGAGGCTGTTTCAAAGCTTTCAATAATCAAAGTCAACTCTACTTATTTATTTTCCACTACTCTATTATATTTACCTGACCAGTCATGGATTCACTTATGATTAAATGGTTTATGTTATGCTAATTGTAAGTATAGGCTATACAAACCTGGATCCTAATCCTGGTTCTATTAACCTGAGTAGCTAAACTGGGAACATTCTCATATTACAATTTGTTAGGAGAAATAGAGGACAAACACACACAGACAAATATTCAACACAGTGGCTAACTGTTCCATTCTTCAGCTTTCAAGATCTATTTAATTCACCAAACATTTATCAGAAATCAACTCCATGATAAGCAGTTTATAAACATCATAGCAGCCGGGCTCGGTGGCTCAGCCTGTAATCCCGCGCCTTTGGTTGGCTGAGGTGAGTGGATTGCCTGAGCCCGCGGGTTCGAGACCCGCCTGGGCAGCGAGACCTCATCTCTACAATAAATCAAAAAATCAGCTGGGCGTGGTAGCGCATGCCTGTAATTTCGGCTACTCGGAAGGCTGAGGCAGAAGGATCGCAGGAGCCCAGCAGGCGAGGCTGCGGTGGCCGGAAGCGGCCACTGCACTCCAGTCTGGGCGACAGAGTGAGACTGCAACTCAAAAAAATAAATAAATAAATAAAATAATATAAACATCATAGCAATATGAGTGAATGTGACATAGTTTCCACATCAAAGTTTCTATCAGAGGATAGAACAAATGTTAATAATTATACAAATAATTAATTATGATTAGGATGAACGCTAAGAAGATTCTCTGTGTTTTGGGTCATATTTATCTATAATAGATTCCAATTTACTTCAGCACTTAGAGTTGACAACACTCCATTCATAATGACTCCCTAGACACACACCAGTTTTGCATCATTTAAATGTCTCTAGAGTATATGACATCTTTCTAATCTCCTTAGGAAATATCTCTGTGTAAACATGATAGTGCTTATATACACCATAGTCACTCATATTAGTTAACCTAAAAGTTTCTCTCCAAAATCCAGTTATCAGTATGCCTAACCTGTAGTTAAGGCCACATTCACTCTCTTCTTACTATCCTTGTAGTTACAAGACATGTATAAATATGCAAAATTTTCTGTAAAATAACATTTCTATCCGGTAGCATCATTTTTTGTTGTTTTTGTTTTTTGGGGGGTTTTTTTGAGTTGGAGTCTCACTCCGTCGCCCAGACTGGAGTGCAGTGGCCTCTCCCGGCCACCGCAGCCTCGTCCTGCTGGGCTCCCGGGATCCTTCTGCCTCAGCCTTCCAAGTAGCTGGAACTACAGGCACATGCTACCATGCCCCGCTAATTTTTGATTTATTGTAGAGATGAGGTCTCGCCAAGTTGCCCAGGCGGGTCTTGAACCCGCGGGCTCAGAAAATCCACTCACCTCAGCCTCCCAAAGTGCGGGATTACAGGCTGAGCCACCGAGCCCGGCTCAGCAGCATCATTACAATTTGACTTTGTAAAACCTCAGAGGAGTACCTCCGAGGGAAGTTGGCTGGCAGCCCAGTCAGGTCCGTGCAAGACAGAGTTTATCTTGTTTAATTCATGTTAATTTAGGGCTAGTTTTCTCAGCCTCAAAAGTTCCTATGTTATTCTCATAATGTAGATCAGTTTTCTACAAGTAGTCATACTCTTCAAATGTACAAAGACTGAGATGAACAAGAATGGCAAGTTATCAGCTTCCAGTAAAAGGGGGAAAAAAAAACCTGCAAGGAGACCAAGTACTTAGGTCTTCAAGTCAGCATATTCTCTTTACAGGCATCTTACCTGGGACATCACATTACAATCAGAATGACAATGAGAAACATAACTACCAATGGAAAACTAATTCTTGACGTAGTAAGTACAGCAACTGCGCCGCACAACTGCTTCTTGATCAATGGACGCATATATGATAGCAGTCCCATAAGATTATAATGGAGCTGAAAAACTGTCATCTAGTGATGTAGCCATCCCTTGCAGTAAAATGCATCGCTCATGTTTGTAGTGAAGCTGGTGTAAACAAACCTACCGCACTGCCAGTCACATGAAAGTATACAGCACTGTACAGTGTTTATGATCTCTGTGGTGCATAGTAGTGCCCTAGGTCTTCACATTCATTCATTCACTCACTCACTCACTCACCCACCCACCCACCCAGAGCAAGGTCCAATCCTGAAAGTTGCATTCATGGTAAGTGTCCTCTTAAGTGCCATTTAAAATCTTTTATACAGTGTTTTTTACTGTGCATTTTCTAAGTTTAGATATGTTCACATACACAGATACCACTGTGTTACAATACAGCATTCAGCACAGTCACACGGTGCAGTTTTACAGCCCAGGAGCCATGGGCTTTAACACACCGCCTACGTGTGCAGTAAGCTACACTCCATCTAGGTTTGTGTAAGCACGCTCCACGACGTCGTACAACAAGATCGCTAAAACACACATTTCTCGGAACACATGCCCTTCGTTAAGGGCCCAGGGCTGCCTACGAATTCTTAGGCTTGTGTTTACGTTCCATGCAGGCATAGCATGGAGGAAAAATAACCAGAAGGATTAAAGGGTAGCTACTTACAAGACCTGACCGTCGATAGAACATGCTTTGGAAGAAATTAAAGAAGACCTTAAAATAAATGGGAAGGCATAGGAGGATAAGGAGATTCACTCATAAACAGTTCTCCCAACAGATGTATACTGAGGGGTGGCCAGGAGATGGAACGAGACCCTCGGCCCATAGGAACAAACTGACATGCAGTACAACTTCTCCTCTCACCATCGCGCCAACCTCGAAAGCGATGGCGAAACCCTGCGCTCGGCTAACACGTAATGACAAAAATCCAATCCTCCAGAGCGAGAGATCCCCTGGGCGGATTGAAATTGACAAGGAAATATAAAGTTCCTGCCTCTACCCCCACCCCCAAGAGAGGAGGTCCCCGAGCGCCGCTAACAAGAAAACTATTGTCGGAGAACACGACAGGTGAGTGCAGCCTAAATCTTGGTGGCTGGGGAGGAGAGATCGTTCACGAAGCGAAAAAGGCTGTTCCCTCCCGCAGCTCTCCGCACCGTTCGGCAGCGGCCTCACACCGCCCCGTTCGCGGTGGCGCTTCCCGCCGCCCCGGGGAGGCGCTTTTTGCCCAAGTGCTGTCCCTGTCCGCTCCCCACTTTCGAGTTTTGCCTCCTGGGCTCCTTTCCTCCCTTGTTGTACCTCACGAAAGAGAAAGGCAGAAACGAATCGAGCGAAATTCCTCACCGAGTTCACGGCGTCTTGCAGCTGCGTGAGGCGGTCCGCCATGTTCCTCCCGCACGCAAAGGGACGCTAAAACAGCTGCTCGTGCGCGACTGGGCAGTGCCAGGACGCGTCACGACCAATCACAGGGCTGCGTTTCTGGAAGGGGTGGGGCCGGAGAGAACGCTCCGCCCGGCCAGGAGTGGGTGGGACTTTTCTGAGGCTTTTCCCTACCTTCCTCCTGCCGCTCCTCCCACCTTCCCTCCCTGGCTGGAGCTCGGTGACCTGATCACAGCTCACTGCATGCAGCCTCGACCTCCTGGGCTCAAGCGATCCTCTTGCCTCGGCCTCCGGAGTGGCTGGGGCTACAGGTGCGCTCCACCGCGAAGGGCTAATTTTAAAAATCCTTCCTAGAGAGTGGGATGTTGCTCAGACTGGTCTCGAATTACTGGCCTCAAGCGATCCTCCCGCCTTAGCCTCTCTAAATGTTTAGATTTTAGGCTTGAGCCACTGCACTGGGCCAGTACTTTGGTTTTTACCTCTGTAGTTGTAACTGAGCCTTCAGATTTTATAACCCTGTAGTTATAAAAATCATAAGGTGTTTGTTTTACTTATTTTCCTTTCTCTTTGTTCCTTTCTTCCTCCATGCATGATTGCTCTCATGCAGACATTCTGACAGAGGGCAGTCACTACTAATTGATTAGCTACATATCCTCACCTCTGAGGGCCAGCAAGATTAATGAATTTAGTTTTCTTTCGAGGAACATTGAGCCTTTGGTTATGAAGACCTCCCTGGTGACAAAGAAGTTTGGTTGAGGAATGTGAGCAGCTTTGATCATGAGAGATCTCACCTCCTGCATACCTCATAAAAGCCCCCAGTTATGCTCAAAGGCAGGTTGGATTTAAGAGTTTGCCTTTCCCACCCTCACACTTTGGTCAAATTGAATAAACCTTTTTCTTCTCTTAAATGCTGATGTGTCAGTATTTGGCTTGGATATTTGAACCTAACTTTTGAGATTGTGCAACATAGTAACTCCCTTTTTTTTTTTAGATGAAGTTCTTTCACAATTTATTTTATTTATTTTTTGAGTTGGAGTTGCACTCTGTTGCCCAGCTGGAGTGCAATGGCACGTTCACGGCCAGCTGCAGTCTCCACGGCTGGGTTCAGGTGATCCTTCCACCACAGCCTTCTGAATAGCTGGAACTACGGATGCGCACCACTGTGCCTGGCTAATTTTTTGAATTATTGTAGAGACAAGGTCTCCCACGTTGCCCAGGCTGGTCTCCAATCCCTAGGCTCAGGCATTCCTCTTGCCACCACCTCCCAAAGTGCTGGGATTACAGATGTGAGCCACTGTGCCCGACCTTTAACAATTTTTAAACTTTGTTACTCAGTCACAATTTATTAAATAAATATCTAAAATATTTATCTTGCTGGGCTGAAATACTATAAGTAGTCATTTGCTATACTGGATTCCTTGAAATTCCCTCAACACTCTGCTGTTTCACACTTCTATGTTCATCATATAAAACACACACGATTCTCTCTTCCCTGTATGCAATGCCCACATTTCCATTAATTCCTCCACTTTGTTCCCTTGGTGATCAGTCCTCAAATCTTGTTTTATTTTTAAAAATTATTATTTTACTCACCACTAAATTGAAGGAGAAAACCTTATTTGATTTATTTATCTTTTTGAGTTTGAGTCTCACCCCATTGCCCAGGCTGGAGTGCAGTGGCCACCCCTGCATCAACCTGCTGGACTCTGGCATTCCTTCCACCTCAGCCTTCTAAGTAGCCAGAACTACAGGTGAGTGGTACCATGCCCACACCTAATAAATAAAAAAATAATTTTTTTATTTATTATAGACACGAGGGCTTGCTAAGTTGTCTGGGCTGGTCTTGAACCCGTGGACTCAGGCAATCCCCTCACCTTGGCCTCCCAAAGTGCTAGGATTACAGGCTGAGTCACTGAGCCTGGTCAGAAAACCTTATTTTAAATATCCCCTTCTTTATAACAGTCTTTCTTGACTCCTGAAAGTTAATTGCTCCCAATCTTTACCACAATTCTTCTGTATATTTCTATTATTCCACTTAGCATACTGAGCTATAATTATTCATGGATGACTTGAATTCACTCACCAAGACCATGAGCTACTTGCAGGCAGGAAACATATTCTATCTCCATATTTCCAGTACTAGCACCCAGCATTTAAGCCACTGAATGCTTATTTATGGACCAAATGAATGAATTTTCTAGCACAGTAATTCCATATAATAGTTATTAAATACGTATATATTGAATGTAATGAACAGCCAAAATAATATAAATTACTGTCCACAGGAAGAGCATAAGAGTTTGAAAATACAAAATGAAGCCGGGCTCGGTGGCTTAGCCTGTAATCCCGTGCCTTTGGGAGGCTGAGGTGAGTGGATTGCCTGAGCCCGCGGGTTCGAGAACCCACCTGGGCAACTTGGCGAGACCTCATCTCTACAACAAATCAAAAAATTAGCTGGGTGTGGTAGTGCGTGCCTGTAGTTCCAGCTACTTGGAAGGCTGAGGCGGAAGGATCGCCAGAGCCCAGCAGGTCCAGGCTGCGGTAGCCGGGAGCAGCCACTGCACTCCAGTCTGGGCGACAGTGAGACTCCAACTAAAAAAAAAAAGAAAGTACAAAATGAAGGTGAGATTAGAGTAGGAAAGGATCACAGAAGTTCATTTTCCCGGATCCCTGCTCTCATCTTCATTTAAAGTGTCTTAGGTTTTATAAAAAAAAAATTAGACCAGGTGTGATGGCTCAGCACTTTGGGAAACTGAAGCAGGAGGATTGCTTGAACCCAGGAATTTGAGACCAGCTTAGGCAAATGAGACCTTGTCTCTACAAAAAGTCAAAAAATAAGCAGGGCCTGGTGGTGTGCACCTATAGTCCCAGCTAACTGAGAGATTGAGACTGAAGGATTGCCTGAGCCCAGGTGGTTGAGTCTGCAGTGAGTCGTGACTGTGCCCCTGCATTCCAGCCTGGGCCACAGAGTGAGACTCCAATTAAAAAAAAATAAAACAAAAAAAACTGGGGTAAGTTTTTTGTTGTTGTTTTTTCTACCCTTCCTCCTTCCCTCCTTCCCTCCCTTCTTTTCCTTTCTAAACTTCAAATAGACTTTAAGACTCTAGATCTGCATATCTTAGATTTGGGGATATTTTCAGTTTTTGCATTTTCTTTCAACATAGAAAAAAATGAACATGTCTGCAAAGTTGCTGAGTTTGTTTGCTTCTCACCTCTCCAGTGGAACTCTGACATGAGCAAGGAACCCCATCAGACCATTCTCCCAAGCTGTCAGAGCATTGTATTTGGAAGCCAAGGTAATGAGACCCTGTTCTGATTGCTGACACATCTGTCATCAGCTGTCATGAGGGCGTAAGGAACTGTGGGTATAGGTATGGTAAAATGTGGGTACAGTGCAAAGGTATGGAGGGGAGAGAATGGGGTCAGTTCAGGGAATTGAAGTTAATTCAGTGCAGCAAGCATAGCGGAGTTTGGTTTTAGTTGCAGTAAGAGCCTGGAGAGGTAGACAGGAGCTCCACCATGAAAAGCAAAATGTGTTATACTCAGCAAAATGGACTTTTCTTCTGAGGACTTTTACAAGAAAATCTTCAAAACTATATTTACCTTTTTAAAAAATTATATTTCCTTATTCAAAAACATACACATTTAAGGTAGAGCTTTTACACAGATATGTGCAAAGAAAATTATTCTTTTTTTTTTTTTTTTTGAGTTGGAGTCTCACTCTGTCACCCAGGCTGGAGTGTGGTGACATGCTCCTGGCCACTGCAGCCTCAACTTGCCGGGCTCAGGTAATCTTTTGCCTCAACCTTCCAAGTAACTGGAACTACAGGCACGTGGTACCATGCCCAGCTAATTTTTTGATTTATTATAGAGATGAGGTCTCATCATGTTGCCCAGGCTGGTCTTGAACCCACAGGCTCAGGCAATCCTCTTGCCTCAGCCTCTCAAAGTGCTGGGATTATAGGCTTAAGCCACCGTACACGGCCAGAAAATTATTCTTAATTTAACCATCTGGAGATAACTATTTTAAACATTTTGATATATATTTTTTCACTTTGTTTTTCTATGCACATAACTATGATGAATGCATATTTTAAAAGAAACAAGTTTGACATGGGTGTGGACACCTGTAGTCTCAGCTATTTGGGAGGTTGAGGCAGCAGGATTGCTGAAGTTCAGGAGTTCAAGGCCAGCCTGGACAACATAGCGAGTGAGTTCTTTTCTCTCTCTCTCTCTCTCTTTTTTTTTTTTTTGAGAGTAAGAGTCTCACTCTGTCACCTAGACTGGAGTGCAGTGGCATGCTCAAGGCTACTGCAGCCTCAACCTGCTGGGCTCAAGTGATCCTTCCAACTCAGCCTTCCAAATAACTGGAACTACAGGTGTGTGCCACCACACCCCGCAATTTTTCTTGATTTATTGTAGAGACGAGGTTTCACCAAGTTGTCCAGGCTGGTCTCGAACCCCTGGGCTCAGGGAATCCTCTCATCTCTGCCTCCCAAAGTACTGGGATTATAGGTGTGAGCCACGGTGCCTGGCCTTGTCTCTCTAAACATTACAATCCAGTCTATCCATTGCTCTGGGTTCACAAAAGAAGTATTAAAAAAAAAAAAAAAACTCATACAATATATACTTATTGCTTTGTAAATTGCCTTTTGATAAAAAACTTCAAGGTCAGTTGCCTTCTAGAACATAAGTGAAAGGCTGCATAAGATTCTGTTATATAGATGCATTATGGGTTGTTTAATTAGTTCCTCATTGTCGAGCATTTAAGTTGTTTAGATGTTTTTGCTACTATAAATAACACTTTGATGAATAGTTTTGTACACTATTTTTTTTTTAAGAGTCGGGTGTCTTCTATGTTGCCCATGCTGGATACAGTGACTTCACAGGTATGATCAGAGGGCACTGCAGCCTTGACCTACTTCAACTGCTCAAGCAATCGTCCTGCCTCAGCCTCTCAAATAGCTGGCTGTACAGATTTCATCTACTGAGGATAATAGGAATGGGGGCATGTGAGAGAATGAATAGGCCCCATAGAAACAGACTTTGCTACTAAAGGTGTGAACATTTGGACCAGGCGGTGGGAGAACAGGAAAGGAGTTGTACCTGTGACAAAGATTCTTTGCTTGGCCAAACTTTAGTCAGGCTTTTGAATCTTCTGCTGGGCCCTTCTGTGCACTTCCTTGTAAAATCTAGTTTTAGCAAAGAACTCTGCTACATCAGTGTGGCAAGAAACCCCCCATTCTCCGCATCTGAATATCTTCTATATCTGATTAGTTCCCTCATCCTCTGTCACCTCCCAGGTGTCTGATCACCCTGACCTGTCTTCAGCAAGAATTGTTAGGCCAGTTTAGCCAGAATCCTCCTTACCCCTGATGTTTCCTCCTAGTAATTTTCCATCCACGAACACCCCACTCTGCTCCTTGGCTATAAATTTCCACTTAACCATGCCGTCTTTAGAGTTGAGCTCAATCTCTTTTCCTCACTGCAAGACCCGGTTGCAGAGGCCCCCATTCTAATAGAGATGGTCCTGAATAACCTTCCTTCCCGTGCTTTAACAAGCATCATCGAATCGTTTTTTTTCTTTAACACCTGTTAACATTAAGGACCCTGGTATTGATTGTTCGCTTAGTAGTGGATTAGTTGAGCAAGTAATGTCCAAGCTAGAGCTGCTCATTAAAATATACACATGAGAAATTTACAGAGTAGGAAGGGAGAGCAGGACACTCCCACCCAATTCACTTTGAGTCTGTACATCGAATTCCACGATCAGCGGATGAGCCAGCCACCTGTCACGTGGCCCGTGTGTCACTGTCCCTTCAACAGCCCTCGGGGATGAGCTTTGAGAGAGGAAGTCCCGATGAAGGCTGCGCGTCTTCGAGGATATTTTGCTTAGGGAACATGAAACTACCGTTAAAGGTGGTGCTCACCTCTAGCGCAGCCGCCACTACGGAAACAGCAACTGCCCGGCATTATCATACAAACATCAGCCTTGGCAGCAGAGCCGATTGCCACAGGGGGAAACAATCTCCTCTTGTTGGGAAACACGGGTTGAAGGAGGGCCCCGATTCCTCTTTTCCGTTGTTGTGAGGGCCGTTGCACGCGGGAACCTGGAGACGTTAGTCCGCAACTGACAGCCCTTCTGTCCTTGAACGATGGTTTTCGTAAGCGGCGAGATGCCAGAGTGAGAAGCGGGGGGGAGAATTGAGAAGTGAGAAGCCTCTCCAGGACTTCCTGCGAGCCCCCCGCGCGCCGGGAGGGGGCGCGCGCTGCCTGGGAACGCCCCCAGCGCCGCCCCCGCCCGGGGACCCGCGCGGTGACGCACGGAGGCCGGGAGGAGGCGCGGGGAGGCGCGCGGGCGGTGAGGTGCGGGGCGAGGAGCCCGGTCGTGGGGCCGGGTCGCCGCGGGCCGCGCGCGGGGCACCGCGGGGCTGGCAGGTGCGAGGCGTGTGCACCTGGCGGGCGATGGCGCCCCGCCCCAGCGCCCCGGGGTAGCGCGGCCGAGGCTGCGGTGCCCCGAGGCGCACGGCCGCCCCCGACCCGGACCTTGGCGCGGGCCCGGGGCGGCGATGGGGCTCCTGCGGCTGCTGGTGTTGGCGGCGCTGGCGTCGGAACGCGGGGCGGCCGGCGCCGCCGAGCTCGTCGGGAACTCCAGCGAGGGTAAGGTCCGGGCGCCTCGCTGCTGCGAGCCACGCAGTTGCTTTTGCGTTTTTTGCAAGGTCAACGTCCCTGCCCGGGGTCCGTCCGGCGGGCAGGGGCGGTGGTGCTCGCTGGGGGGTGAGGTCAGAACCGGCACCGAAGGACGGGAGTTCTTTCCTGCAGTGGAAAAAAAACCCCATGGCGAAGGCGGCCTTACTGTCAGCCTCCTCAGTTAGCCTGGGGAAGTGGGAAGAGATAAGGAGCTGTCTTCTTCAAACACCTCATTATCTCCCTTAGGGAGCAGCCATGTTTGTGGTTTTCATGTAACATACGAAAGCGCCCCTTTGCTCCTTAGTGGACTAGCTGAGCTTCTGGACGGCGAGACTCGGCGAGGAACTCGGGGCTCTCCAAGCTGTGTTGAGCTTTTGCACTCCAGAATCCAACCGAGTTAGAGCTTGACCATGTTTTTCAGAGTTTGAGAGGAAAAATGGGACTTGACTTATTTTTAAGAGCCTTTGCGATCTAATTTATTAATGCCATCTGGGGACAGGAAAATGCACCACATTTACAATGAGATAAAAGACGTTCTGAATTACGGATACATAGGCATACAGATAGTGTATACACTACTCAGTCCTACAATTCCAGCCACAGATGAAAAATTAACACAGGCATACAAAAGCTTACCAGTCCAGATATCAAAGACTTTTTCTCTTTTCTTGTGGGCAAGGAATCCCAAATTGATTTGAGCTCAAAATAGACAAAAACTAACAAGCTGTATTCTCTAATGTTTCTCATCCAACATGGAAGGGATCTCTGTAAGACATTCTTTTGCAGAGATCGCCAAATTCCCAGTCATTGCAGCTGCCAACCCAGTATTACTTGCCATCCATAAATGGACTAAAAAAGACACGCAAATTAATAGAGAGTAAAACTAAGATTAGGAAAACAAAAATCAACACAATTCTGTTACTACTTTGAATTCACCTGCAGGAGCCAAGGGAAGAAAAAACATGCCTGGGCTTGGCCCCTGTTGTGATCATTTCAGGTGACTCTTGGTCATCTCTGTGGGAACTCAGAATGGGACTTTTGATGGTAGGTCTTGTGGTTGGTGAATGGGTTTTTACAACAGTTCGTGGTTTGTTCATATAAAATATAAAAAGTACTATTTGTGCCAGGCTGATAATCATGTGCTTTTCCATGAAGTGAAGCACATTCTTCCATTTACTTTGAACTTGAGACACTGGTTGCAGTTCCAAAACATAATATTTTCTGAGTAATGTGATTGTATTCCTAAATGCTTATCTTTGAAAAGCCCTTGTGAAAAATGAATTCTAGACTCTTGGCATAGGACTAAGGCCAAAGTTGGAAAGGGCAATTATGGTTGTTTTTTGAGGGGCAGGAAAACCTTGCTTTTAATAGAGCACTAACATTCTCTGTGTGCAGTATTATTTAGCCCTCACCACCCTATGTTACAGTAATCTTCCTCACCTGGCAGAGGATGAAGCTGAGGCCCAAGGTGCTCACTTCACAAATGAACAGCTAGTAGGGGCACAGATAGGATTTGAACCCAGGTGTGGCTCCTGTAAATTTCATGGTCCTTCCGCTTCAGTAAAGCTGCCTTCCAGTAAGAGTATCTCGCATAGTACGTGTGAAATACCTTCTGTGAATCCTCATTTCTCAAAATAGCCGTATGCCTGAGGTAGAAGAGATGCTATCTCCATTTGTTTTTGAGTTGGAGTCTCACTCCAGGCTGGGGTGTCCAGGCTGGGGTGCAGTGGCATACTCATGGCCACTCCAGTGTTGACCTGCTGGGCTCCGGTGATCCTTCCTCTTCAGCCTTCCAAGTAGCTGGAACTACAGGCGCAAGCTACCACGCCCGGCTAATTTTTGATTTATTGTAGAGATGAGGTCTCGCCAAGTTGCCTGGGCTGGTCTGGAGCCCATGGACTCAGGCAATCCACTTGCCTCGGCCTCCCAAAGTGCCAGGATTACGGGCTGAGCCACTGAGCCTGGCTGCTATCTCCATTTTAACAGGTGGAATTTGAGATAGTGGGTTTGTAGTCAGGCGGACTGGAATCCAGAACTTTGTGTTTCTAGTTTGGTGCTTTAGTATTTAATATCCAGAAATTTTTACACAAAAGTTGAGAAATATGAGTGACAGATTGAGAAATTATTTTTTCAGGTGCTATTTCTTGTCTCTTTTCTATTATTACAGCACTGATATTCTTCAACGAGGGTTATTCTCTTTGCATTAGTATTGCCATTGTTCTTCTATGTGGGAGAGGGACAATGTAGGAATTTTGCTGAGTGATAGTAAAAGCTGATATTCTCTACCTCTGTCATATAAAAGTCAGTATGGAAATTAAGAAAGACCTAGTTCAAGTTTGCATGATTCTCCTGGAAGATGGGCAGATTGCTGTTTGGTGATTCTGATAATGATGCAAACTTAAATTGTGGGCCAGCCGTGGTAGCTCATGCCTGGAATCCCAACACTTTGGGAGACTGAGGTGGGAGGATCGCTTGAGCCCAGGAGTTTGAGACCAATCTAGGCAGCATAGGGAAACCTTGTATCTACAAAAAATAAAAAAAATTCGTGGTGGTACCTACCTGCAGTCTCAGCTACTTGGGAGGATCGCCTGAGCCCAGGAGGTTGAGGCAGCGATGAGCCATGATCATGCCACTGTACTCCAGCCTGGGTCACAGAATGAGACCCTGACAAAGAAAGGAAGGAAGGAAAGAAGTTTAGCAACTGCTATAATTTAGGAGGATTTACCTATTTTTAGCAGCAGCTGAAGTAGTGGCTTGAATGCTGAATGCATCTTTGAAGGTGGCACATGGAGTTCCTAGAATATCTCAGGAAGGTGCTTTGTGACCAGCAGACATGGGAAATGAATCACACATGTATACAGTTTTCCCTTCTCTTGGAGTCCTAGTTCACTGCTACCTTTAACATCTTTCACTATTGTTTTATGTTCATATCCAGTAACTCCTATGGAAATTCATGGTAATTGGGGCTGAACAAAATGTCATTTGGTCCTTCCAGTGACTGTGCTACAGATGATACTTTAAGCAAGGTAGCAGGTCATTTGTGTAGTTGCGAGACCTTTCTGACAAAAGTATATGAAAGGTAATATGTTCTTTTTGAGAAGACAACAATAGATTTAGGTTAAGAGCATGCTATTGAGAGGCCCAAGAAACCAAGAAACTTATTTGCTGTAAACGTAGCATTTAGTTCACTATATTTCATATATCCCCACCTCATATTTACTATATATTTTGTGTATTCCTACCTCATGTATTTTATGAAATCTTAGTACTTTAAATCCTACCTCAGACCCCGTAGAATTAGGCATATGTCGGGTGCCGGGTCGTGACCAATTGTATAATGGCGTTAGTAGTGTTTGTATTTAGAACTCTTGGGTTAAGCATTGTCAGCCCCAAATTAGTAGGCTAACTTCTGCTTTTACAACGGGATGTAAATGATAAAGCGATAAGCCCCTTTCAGACATTCCTACAAGGTGGCAGCAGACTCAGAGGCGCCAGCTGCTCTCTATCACCGGTTTTTATCCCAGTGATAATTTACACGCAGTGGCTATGTAAACCTGCAGGGAACAAAGACTTTTATAAAAGAAACCGCCTTGCTATAATATGCTTGTGATATTTTATAAATTCCCAGAATTAGTATATGATTTTCTACCCCACATTCACTGTATGTGTTTGCAGCATTCATATTTAAAACTTTGTTAAGTTTGGCTTTTGTTGTCCCATAATGACCATGTTATGTTATGTAAATGTTAAGCAAACAAGCTTTCCTAAGCATACCTTGGGATGGAAACTTAAAGGGCTAATGTAACCCTTTGCCTGCCGGCTCAGGTTACTTCATATGCAGGGACTGCATGGACGTAACTTATCTAACATTCCACTCGGCCCATTAAGTGGGTTTCTGTCAATCACGGGCAGCACCCACCAATACCAACTGTTCCCGTTCCCATTAGGAGAAATTACCCAATCATGTAAAATCAAGTTTAAAGTTCTTTCCCCTCCTTCTGTAATTGTGCATAAAAACTGCTTGCCATTATGAATCAGGGCTCTCTCATCCTGAAGCTGCTGCTTCGGGCATGAGCCCAGACTCGAGCCTGAATAAAGACCCTCGTGTGTTTGCATCGGAGCTGGCTCTTTGTGGTCTCTATCTCTCTCATTAGAGTCCCGGGTTCAACACTTTTCTGTGTTTCCTTTACGTTCAGGGCAATTGAAAATTCATAAGAATCTAAAAATGAGAAATAGGGGCAGTTGAATGCCAGCCAGCTCAAGTGCCTGAACCATTTTTGTTTTTAACATTCCATCTAAAGAGAATTATGAAGACTAAACTTTGGCGGACGTCTCCTAGAATTTGGTTGTTGTGTTGGAGTACAAACAATAGAAGTAGATCTTAGTAAAAAGGAAGAATTGGAAAATTTTTACAGTTGCTAATTAGGATCTGATTGAGAAAGGAAAAGATTAGATTTGGGCAACTTTTTTAAAGAATGAAATTATTGCAGAGAAAAAGTGACTCTGGGTAAGAATGGGAAGATGGGTACAAAAATTTTTTTAAAAGCTCCCTTCCGTAGGTGAGATGGCAAAGTAAACAATAAACAAACACAAAGCAACAACAAAAAACCCAACCAGCCACTTGAAGGAGAGCTTGGAGGAAAGCTATCAGAAATGAACATACTACCTTTCACATGTTTTTGAGAGAAAGATCTCTCTTGCAACTAACTGCACAAGTGACCTGCTACCTTGCTTAAGTGTGAGGGCCCCAACTTGATGTTGGCCCTTTGTTCTGTAATACCATTTGATGTGCTGTCTTTTTTCCTCCTCCTCCTCAAGTCATGAGATCTAATTATGCCTCATAAAATGCTTCTAATGAGTCCTTTTCCAGATGGCTTAGAGTTGAAGTTAAATTCCTGTTAACTTCTTCAGGGTCCATGTCTTCTTTTGCCAAATCTATTTTTGTGAGTTGACATTTTTAGACGTCTCTTTCTCAATTTGATGCACGTGACAGGCCGGGCATTTCCATGAATGCCCTGTACCTATTAGTCCCTTTCTTCCTACTATAGTAGTTATTTTATTTTAACTGCATTAAAAATTTTTTTAATAGCTTTAGGGGATACAAATAGTTTTTGGTTACATGGTTGCATTGTATAGTGACAATGAAATCTGGGCTTTGAGAGTACCCACCAGCCGAGTGCAGTGGCTCACTTCTGTAATCCCAGAACTTTGGGAGGCGGAGGCGAGAGGATTACCTGAGCTCCGGGGTTCGAGACCAGCGTGGGCACCATGGCAAGACCTTGTCTCTACAATGAATCAAAAAATTAGCTGGGCGTGGTGATGCATGCCTGTAGTTCCAGCTACTTGGAAGGCTGAGGCAGAAGGATTGCCTAAGCCCAGCAGGTTGAGGCTGCAGTGACCGTGAGCGTGCCACTGCACTCTAGCCTGGGTGACAGAGTGAGACTCCAATTAAAAAAAAGAATACCCACCATCCCTACCTGTGCGTATTGTACCCATAGGTACAATTTTCATCTCTCCATCCCTTACCCCCCCACCTCCGAGTCTCCAGTGTCCATTATACCATTTTATATGCCTTTAGAGATCCTCAGTGTAGCTCCCACTTAAAAGTGAGAACATGCAGTTTTTGGTTTTCTGTTCTGCATTAGTTTATTTAGGATGATGTTCTCTAATTCCATCCAAGTTGCTGCAAAAGACATAATTTTATTCTTTTTGATGACTGAAGAGTATTCCACTGTGTGTGTGTGTGTGTGTGTGTGTGTGTCCACACATACATAGCACATTTTCATTATGCTCTGATCGGTTGATGGGCGTTTAGGTTGATTCCACATCTTTGCAATTGTGAATTGTGCTGCGATGAACATGTGGGTACAGGTGTCTTTTTTATATAACGGCCTCTGAGTGGATACTCAGTAGTGGGATTCCCCACTAGTTTTTTGTAGGGATGCACTGAGGATGCCTGACTCTTCTTTTTTTTTTTTTTTTGGCTGCAAAAATCTTTATTTTTATTTGGTCCTGGGCTTAGGAGAGGGCTCCAGGGTGGTTAAGAAGCTGCCTAGGGGCTGGAGGGGGAGGCTCAGGCAGAAGAAGCCCTGATACTTTACCAGGGGCCCCCCAGAGGCCACTGGGCTCCTAGTTGTGCTTGAGGGTGAGTGTTTCAAAGAGATACCCTCCGAGCCCAGGCTTGGGCCAGCCAACCTGCGAAAGTTGGTTAGGTGGTTGCCCATCTTCTTGATGAGTTTCACTTCCTCATCTAGGGAGTGGTTCTCCAGGAAGTCATAGAGATGGGGGTCTGTGGATCCCAGGGCATGAAGGTCCAAGAGGGCTTGCTTGGTTCATGCTCTTCTCCAAGGTCATGGTGGCTTCCATGGCATCCAGGGTTTTACCCCACTTATCTTAGAGGGCTTCTTGATATCCTGGAAGAGGGCACGGCCACCACACTGGTTTTGCATCTTCAAGAGATGCCTGGTGCCCTTGCGCTTCTCCTCTGCCAGTTCACCGAAGAAGTGGCCCACGCCGTCCAGAGCCACATTGTCGCAGTTGAAATAGAAGCCCACAGAGAGGTAGGTATAGGAGGCCCGCAGATGCAAATTGTGTGGTTGACAGCTGCCTCCACCTCAGAATAATTCTGGCAAACCTGGGAGCTAATCGTTAGTCGGCAAGAAGGAGCTAACTGAAAAACAGTGATCGCTGGTCCCAGAAGCAGGAGGTGGCCAAGAAGGTGGTCTCGGAGGTTGCAAGTGGAGAGGAGATCGGAAGGCAATAGGAGGCTGGAAGAGAGGAAGTCCCCGGGTCTGTGCTGTCCAAACACTGTTGAAGCAAGAGACAGATCTGACGGACCACCAAATGTGCTGTCTTTTTTTTTTTTTTTGGGGAGTAGGAGTCTCACTCTGTCGCCCAGGCTGGAGTGCAGTGGCAGACTCACAGTCACTGTAGCCTTGACCTGCTGGGTTCAAGTGATCTTTCCAACCTCAGCCTTCCAAGTAGTTGGAACCATAGATGTGCATTACCACACCCAACTAATTTTTTGATTTATTGTAGAGACAAGGTCTCGCCAAGTTTCCCAAGCTGGTTTCAAACCCCTGGACTCAGGCAATCCTCTTGTCTCAGTCTCCCAAAGTGCTGGGATTACAGGCATGAGCCACTGCGTGTAGCCTCTGACTCTTCTTTATTTCTTCTTTCTTTTTTTTTTTTTTTTGAATTGGAGTCTCACTTTGTCACCCAGACTAGAGTGCAGTGGCCACTCCCGGCCACTGCAGCCTCGACCTGCTGGGCTCCAGTGATCCTTCTGCCTCAGCCTTCCAAGTAGCTGGAACTACAGGTGTGTACTACCACACTTGGCTAATTTTTGATTTGTTGTAGAGATGAGGTCACGCCAAGTTGCCCAGGTGGGTCTTGAACCCACGGGCTCAGGCAATCCACTCACCTCGGCCTCCCAAAGCACTGGGATTACAGTCTGAGCCACCGAGCCTGGCCTATTTCTTTTTTCTTAAGGAGGAGATGAGTCTCTGAAGCACTGAAAAGCTAATGGAAGTTAATAATGATACTTTATTGTGTATCATTGGGCAGTTTACAAAATTGTTTCTCATTTGATGCTTTCAGCAGCCAACTATTGTATGCAGAACAGTTACCTCAATTTCCCCCCAAGGGAACTGAAGCCCAGAGGAAATAGATCACTTGCCTGATCAGGGTCACATAGTTCAGCATCATTTTTTCTTTTTTTTTTTGAGTTGGAGTTTCACTCTGTTACCCAGGCTAGAGTGCAGTGGCATGCTCAAAGGCTACCGTAGCCTTGACCCGCTGGGCTCAGGCAATTCTCCAGCCTCAGCCTTCCAAGTAGCTGGAACTATAGGCGTGCGCTATCACGCCTGGCTAATTTTTTGATTTCTTGGTCTCACCAAGTTGCCCAGGCTGGTCTCTAACCCATGGGCTCAGGCAGTCCTCACACAAGTTCTCACCAAGTTGCCCAGGCAGGTCTCTAACCCATGGGCTCAGGCAGTCCTCTCACTTCGGCCTCCCAAAGTGCAGGGATTACAGGCTTGAGCCACTGCACCTGGCCCAGCCATCATTTAACAAACATTTACCATATGCTGACTAGGTGACTGTACTGTCCTAGGCGTTAAAACATCAAATATAACAAAGCCTGGTATAGCCAGAAGTCAAATCACAACTGGTTTGGTTAAAATGTAATCTCAGCCGGGCTCGGTGGCTCAACCTGTAATCCCGCGCCTTTGGGAGGCTGAGGTGAGTGAATTGCCTGAGCCTGCGGGTTCGAGACCCGCCTGGGCAGCGAGACCTCATCTCTACAGTAAATCAAAAAATCAGCCTGGTGTGGTAGCGCATGCCTGTAATTCCGGCTACTTGGAAGGCTGAGGCAGAAGGATCACCGGAGCCCAGCAGGTCGAGGCTGCGGTGGCCGGGAGCGGCCACTGCACTCCAGTCTGGGTGACAGAGTGAGACTCCAACACACACACACACAAAATGTAATCTAATGCAAAAATTGTGAAATGGCTTGCCAAGGTTATACTACCAAAGTATTTTCACACAGATAACTAAGAATGGGAGAAAATGCATATTTATCCTTCACTTATTCATTAAGCATTGAGTTAGGAGTTCTCAAACCTGGCTAAATATAAGAATTTCCTGGAGGACTTCTTTTTAATTTATTTTTTATTATAACAGTGTGGGGTCCAATTCAGGATTAGGTATACAAGTGGACATTGAACAGGTAAAGTTGGGGCCTCCCCTTGGGTCTCCACTTTGCCTGGTTTGAGATCAGGTACCCTTACTGATGTGTTCCATTCTCTACCCCCGCCCTCCCCTTGCAGTATCCTGCTACTGCCAAATCCTTTCTTTTTCTTTTCTTTCTTTTTTTTTTTGAATTAGAGTCTCACTCTGTTGCCTAGGCTGGAATGCAGTGGCATGCTTGGTCACCCCAGCATCGACCTGCCAGGCTCAGGTGATCCTTCCACTTCAGCCTTCCAAGTAGCCAGAACTACAAGCATGCACTACCACACCTGGCTGTTTTTTAAATTTATTGCAGAGATGAGGTCTTGCCAAGTTGCCCTTGGGCTGGTCTCAAACCCTCAGGCTCAAGCAGTCCATTCACCTCGGCCTCCCAAAGTGCTGGGATAACAGGCTGAGCCACCGAACCTGGACCCAATCCCTTTCTGATAGTATTATGGTGAATGTTCAGGGTCCACTTGTGAGTGAGAACATGTGGTACTCAGTTCTTTGTTTCTGTGATAGATCACTGAGTATTATAGACTCTAAACTGGAGAACTTTTAATAAAAGGTATATTGGTGAAGAGACACCTAGAAATTGAAATTTAAAAGAAGAAAATATATTTTTAATAGCATCAAGAAACATTAAATTTTTAGGGATAGTTATAATGGGGTTTGTAAAGACCTACAGAGAAAACTATATAATAAATCTCAACATTTTTTAGATAAATTGAGAATTGAATAGATAGAAGAATATCTCAAGTCCATGGATTATAATTCTATGCTTTAAAGATATAATTTCTTCCTAAATTTTAAAAATATTTTTTATTTTATAGATGTGGAGTACAAGTCAGTATTAGATATATAAGTTGTCTACACACAGGTGAAGTTTGGGCCTTCCATTGGTTCTCACTTCACCTGGTTTAGGTCAGGTATTCTTAGTACTATTATGTGTCCTCCCCAATTAATCTGCATTTGGGACCATTCCAATTAAAACCCCAACAGGCTTTTCTTTGTCGTTATTAACAGGTTGATTTCTAAAGTTTGTATGGAAAAATGATCAAGATGATTTTGAGGAGAAGAAGGCATGTGGGGCAGGAGGCAATACAGTGTAATGTTGGTGTTAGGATACACAAACCAGTAGAACACAATTGAGAATCCAGAAACAAACACATATGTTCACTTGACTTATGTGAAAGGTAGAACTGCCAGCAGTAGGGAGAGGGTGATATTTTAAAATTATTTTATTGTATAAATACCTGGGGTACGTGATTATGTTGCATGTAACACTGGGATATTACAGACATGAGCCACCAAACCCAGCCAAGGGTGATATTTTTAATGATGGTTTGCTATGTCAAGTAAACATAACATGTGGAAAAGTTAGCCATGATGCCTGTCTTACAGTGTATATAAAAATCAGTGTCAGGTGGAATTTTAGTTCTAAATGTGAAGGATATAACAAACTTTTAGATGTTAACATAGGGAATATATTTTTCTGATCTTGGAATGTGTTGCCAAAGATTTCTTTTAAATGACATAAAAAGGACTAATCATAAAGGATAAACTTGAGAAATTGAGCTACGTTAAAATTAAAACTTCTGTTAATCTAGAGGTAATAAGGGAGTGAAAAAGCGAGCTGCAAGAGAGGGAGAAGACATTTGCAACACATATCTGGCAAATACTCCTATCTTTGATGAGTAATGAACTCCTAAGATTCAAGAAGAACAGACAATCCAATTTTTAAAGTAGGTGGATGACTCAGACTCTTTCACAAAGATGATGTCCAAATAGCCAATACTTTTACCTCTATTCCCACTGGAGTTTGGTCCATGTAAAATAATAGTCTTTCTGATTGCATAATAGGAGGAAATATATCATCTTCATTTGTCAGTGTTATAACAATTAGATTTTATCTGGAGTCTTAGAAATTAAATTGTAACCACAAATAACCTTTTGTTCTATCACCAATTTTTTTTTTTTTTTTAAACATTGCATTATGGAGATAATATAGCATCACAAAGTTTGGGGAAAATGTATAGAGATTAACCATTTTTCTAGTTTTAGCATTATTTTTATCTCTTTTTTTGACTTTCCTTTCACAGGCTAATGATTCTTGCCAGTTTTTTGTTTTGTTTTATTTCTTGGGAAATGGTACATAAAAATGTGTTGTTATTTAGTGTCTGGCATGTTGTCTTTTACCACCCACTGAATCTACTTTCCTTCTAAAATAATACATGATAGTTCCACTGTGGGACTCGGGTGAACTGTAATCTTTTAATCATCAACTCCTTTTCATCTATATTAAATTTAAATCATTTTTCTGCTCTTAGAATTGAATCCTCATATGTGATGCTTAGGATCTTCTCTGTTTAAGTATCGATGTGCTGCCTGCAGGGTGAGAGTGAGGTGGGAGTCCAGGACCACACAGAAGTAAAAGCAACCTAATTGGATGGGTTATTTGAGAATTAGATGAAGAAGAAAGAGCTGGTGTGCAGAAGGGAGACACATCACAGAGAACTGTGGACAGAGTGAGTGAGTTAGAAACAGACCGTGGAAGCTCATAGACAGATGAGAGAGGCCTGGATGAAGTGTTGGAAAACTATTCTTTTATAACCTATCTTTTTTATGGACTCTGAGCTTGATCCTTAAAAAAAAAGGTCCCTTTTCCAGAATGCCTGTGGTTCATGATCACAGTGCTTGGTGTGGTCACTCAACAGACTGCACATCTTTGCTAATGTAGATGGTACCTTCCTTTGCAAGTTAGGCAATACAGTCCCATTTGACAGCTGAGGAAATTGAGGCTTCAGGAACTTAAGTAATTTGCTTAAAATCACACAGCCAGAAAGCACTGGTATTAAGTTGAAGCCACCCTAGCCCGGTGGCTCAGCCTGTAATCCCGTGCCTTTGGGAGGCTGAGGTGAGTGGATTGCCTGAGCCCACGGGCTCGAGACCTGCCTGGGCAACTTGGCGAGACCTCATCTCTACAATAAATCAAAAATCAGCTGGGTGTGGGAGCGCGCGCCTGTAGTTCTAGCTACTTGGAAGGCTGAGGCGGAAGGATTGCCGGAGCCCAACAGGTTGAGGCTGTGGTGGCCAGGAGCCACCACTGCACTCCAGTCTGGGCGACAGAGTGAGACTCCAACTCAAAAAAAAAAAAAAAATTGAAGCCACCTGTATCTCTTTGAGCTATGCTGACTTCAGAATTCACTAGATGGTATTATTCTTTAATACTAGTGCATTTGTGATTGTTAATAGCCCCATAGGGTTGTTTATCCTTTTCTTTCCTTTTGTTCTTTTGTTTTGAGTCAGGGTCTCGCTCTTGCCCAGGCTGGAATACCTCGGGCTCAGACAATCTTTCTGCCTCAACCTCAACCTCCTGAATAGCTGGGACTACAGGCGAGCATCACCATTCCTGGCTTTTTATTTGGGGGGGGGTCGGGGGTAGAGGCAAGGTCTCACTATGTTGTCTAGGCTGGTCTCAAATTCCTGGGCTCAAGCAATCCTCTCGCCTTGGCCTCCCAGAGTGCTAGGGTTACAGGCCTGAGCCACTTGCGCCCATCCTATTTATCCTTAAATTCAGTGACTCTCTTCTCAAGAGGATTATTATACTATCAGATGGAAAATTTTCCTGGGTTCTGGGAGTCCATCATCAGCACTTTAAGAATTGTTTACATCTTTTGAAATACCTCTCTTCGAATTTAGTTCTGAGCTCCACCATTGCTAGCTAAATGACCCTAAGTGGGCTGCTTCACCTTATAAGCTAAGTTATCTTTAGCAGTGAAATGGGAGCAATAATATTTACCTCCAGGAAATTTTCCGAGAATTACAGTAGCAATCTACATTTGTTTATGAATGTAATTTCTGTAAATTGATGTTAGAGGTACAGATGTTATAATGAAAAGTTTCTCCCATTGTAGGTCTTCTTGAATTTTCTGTGGGGAAATTTAGATACTTCGAACTCAACAGACCCTTTCCAGAGGAAGCTATTTTACAGGATATTTCAAGCAATGTGACTTTTCTTATTTTCCAAATACACTCACAGTATCAGAATACAACAGTTTCTTTTTCTAGGGTAAGTACAAAGAATTATTTCAGTAAAAACCATTTTCATATTTTTGGACTTTGCATTTATTATGAACATTACAATTTGATGTCTCTTTATGTTTATGACTTATGTCTTAAACTTTAAAAAAATCGAGATTGGGTCTTGTAAGTTAGTGATTTAAGGCTGGCCAAAAGGTGAGTATCTCAGACCTTCCTTGACTTAAAAAGGGAGTGATAGCAGAGCTGGGCAGAAGGGCACCTGTGACAGATGTCTCCCCTCTGCAGTTAAATTTCTTACTCTAGTGGGTTCTAGATTAATTATTAATTAGTTAATAATTTTTACCTGAGAATACATTTTAATGAATCTCCATTGTTTACATATTTAGTATTGAAGTTTACTGAGATCCCTATAGGATCAACTTTATCCTTGGAGTCTTTTATGTAATAATAAAAAAAATCTATCAGTTCACCTAGCCCTGTGCAGTGCTTCCAGCTGTGTTAAGGACTCCATTATAAATGTCATCACTAAACCCCTTAACCTCAACCTCAGCTTTAGAAAGGGTTTTAAATGCCCCGGATTAGTCTAAGCTATTAAGGAGCTGCCAAACTTTTTATAAATCTATTTATATTTAGCCAATATGACCCCTTAGACTAATAATTGAATTTTACCCTGTACGAAGTTACACTTTTTTTTATTTGTTGTAAGCCTATCTTATAGTATTCTGGAATTTGGTAGACAAAGCTGTCTTAAGCCAATTCATATATAATTATAGGCATTGATTGCACTATCTTTCCTACTATTTTTATTTTTAAATTCCTGCCTTCTTGTCCTTACCATGAAGGTTTTAAAATTGTGTGCTTCATTGGGGGTGGGTAGTTAATAGATTAGAAATGAAAAAGTTCAGCTGAGGAAAAAGAGAAAGCAATAAAATATTTTAATTGTAAGAGATACCAGTGTCTGTTACCCATACATTAATTTTGCCCAACTTATTTTCAGCCAAAGCAGAAAGTAAAACATGTTAAATTTCATAATTTTCTTAGAAAGGAAGAAACATGCTAATTCCTCAGGGGAGACAGGTTTTTTTCTGGTATTAAATTCAAAAGAAAACTCCTATTCAGACTCTTACATAGATGACTTAGTAGAATGACACATGGGTGATTTCAGTCATTTTTTTTTTTTAGCTATCTGTTAAAAATTTTTTTTAAAAATTGACAAATAATAAGATGATTTCCTTAATGATGATATAGCAAAGACAACATTCAAAGGAAAAGAGAAAGGATGAGGAAAAAAGTATTATAGAATGCCTACTATGTGCTAGGCCAGCAGTTCTTAAGCTCTTGGAACCACAGGCTTCTCAAGACTATGAACTTTCTCCCAGGCAAAATATATAATTTCAGGAGGCTCTCTAGAAACTCAGTGAGACCCTTAGGCAGATGAGAGAGGCCTGGATGCAAGAACCCCTGTGTTTGGTCTTCCTTATAGCTAATTCTCACTGTAGTTGAACAAAGTAGTTGTGATGCTTGTTTCTACGTCTGATGAAGCAGAATTTGGATAAAGAGATGTTAACATTTTAGCTAGCAAGTGACAAAACAGGCCTAGATGAACAGCATCTTGGGCTTTGATTTTTATGTAGAAAGGATGTTGGTTAGCTTTAAATGTAATATGTAGTTTTGACTTCTTGGGCTGCCTTTATTTACCACTGTTATATTACTCAGAAGATGATGAGCAGAACTGCACATGGCTCTAGAAGTGAGTGGTGGTCTGTGAATTGTTTCTGTGTCATGGGCCCTTCCTGATGAAGCGTGACACTTTGGTTTTTTTGGGTCATCATGGCAGTTGGTTCTTTGATGCTGTTGACTCTGTAGTTTATCAATTAATAGTTGAGTCATTCTCTGGTATGCTTGTCAAATTGAAACAGATCTGGTACCTTTTCATTCTCTGTTCTCTTAGCTTTAAGAGAGCATCGTGAATCTGTTACTTCTTAGCTTAGCGCTATTCAAAAAGTTTTTCAACCAATGGGAGTGGGGAATGGTAGAAGTTAGAGATGTGAGGAAGGATTAAGAAGAGGCACAAGAAAACTCTTCGGGGTAATACTGTTTGTGTTCATTGTCTTGATCGTGGGGATGGTTTCACAGGTGTCTACATGTATCGAAACTTAATAGTATACTTATGCATCGTTTGTAGTATGTCATTGACTTAAAAAGCTTTTTAAAAACTAACTCAGCTGGGCTCGGTGGCTCAGCCTGTAATCCCAGCACTTTGGGAGGCTGAGGCACGTGTATTGCCTGAGGCTGTGGGTTCGAGATCGGCCCAGGTAACTTGGTGAGACCTCGTATCCACAATAAATCAAAAATTATCCGGGCGTGGTAGCGCGTACCTGTAGTTCCGGCTACTTGGAAGGCTGAGGCAGAAGGATTGTCTGAGCCCAGCAGGTTGATGCTAGGGTGGCTGTGAGTGTGCCACTGCACCCCAACCTGAGTGACAGAGTGAGACTCCAACTCAAAAAACAACAAAAAACAACAACAAAAAAACCTGTTAACTCCTTGGGGCTAGGACGGATGTTTTTGTCTCTCAGTTCTTGACAGTAAATCTTAATTCAGGTGAATTGAAATGCTTGGGAATTTCAGTGTGCATCTGCAATTCCTGACCAAAGGTTATTGTTGTGGACTAAACATTTGTTTTCCCCACAAATTCATATGTTGAAATCCTAAACTTCAATGTGTTGGTATAATCACTGTTTTGGGGAGGTGATTAGGTCATTAGGATGGAATCCTCACAAATGGGATTAGTGCCCTTATAAAAAGGACCTCAGACAGCACTCTTGTCTTTCTGCCATGTGAGGATACAACAAAAACATGACCGTCTGCAATCTAGAAGAAGGCTCTCACCAGAACTATGTTGGCACCCTGATCTCAAACTACCAGCCTCTAGAACTGTGAAAAACAAATTTCTGTTATTTATAAATCACCTAACCTGCGTATGTTTTATAGCAGCCTGAACTAAGACAATCATATATTTTAAAGCATGCTGTTCCATGTGTTTCTGTGGGCACATGATTATAGAGATGAAAAGAATTGTTTAATTACTTAAGGAAGGTCTTTTTTTTTTTCTTTTTGCTTTGAGAAGATTTTTTTAATAGGGTATGCATACTGAATGAGCTCTATAATTTTTATCTTTTGTTTGATTCCCTATTCATGATGACTTTTCTTCCTAACTGCAGACTCTCCTTCCCAATACCTCGGAAACAGGCACTGACAGAGGACTGGTTTTCATTCTTAGACCAGAGCAGAGTACGTGCACTTGGTACTTGGAGACTTCAGACACGGAGCCTGTCCAAAATGTGGCCATTCCTCTCACCTACTCAGAAAGAGGTAGCCTTTCTGTCTTCAGTTCCCTATTGCTCTCTGGAATATGGGATGTGTTCATGAAAATTTAAGGAAAATTATCCTATTAAGATTGTTTATTACAGTACAATTTTTGTTTTGTTTTGTTTTTTGTGAGTTGAAGTCTCACTCTGTCACCCAGACTGGAGTGCAGTGGCCACTCCGGGCCACTGCAACCTCGACCTGCTGGGCTCCGACGATCCTTCCACCTCAGCCTTCCAAGTAGTTGGAACTACAGGCGCACGCTACCACACCCGGCTAATTTTTGATTTATTGTAGAGATGAGGTCTTGCCAAGTTGCCCAGGCGGGTCTCGAACCCACGGGCTCAGGCAATCCACTCACCTCAGCCTCCGAAGGCATGGGATTACAGGCTGAGCCACCGAGCCCGGCTTACAGTGCAATTTATTTAATCAGAATGTTTGTATAGAAAGGGAGCCAGATAATTATCATGATGATTGAAAGCTTACGTAGTGAATCAGAGAATAAGTTTATTTATTCAAAAAACATTAAAGGAGAAGCAGTAACAGTAAGTAAGGCAAGACCCAGTTGAGTTAACTATTCCATGCAGAGGAAGCACTAAGCTTAACTTCATGAAGAATAGAGTATTTGGAGAGTTACGCAAAGTGGGTGTGGCTGGAGCCAGACTGTGATTGGCCTTGCATACAATTTGAGGTTTGTACTCTGTTTTGAGATAACTTCTAAGGAAGCATTGAGTTTTTGTGTGTTTGTGTGTGTGTGTGTGTGTGTGTGTATGTGTGTTTTTTGAGTTGGAGTCTCACTGTGTTGTTCAGGCAGGAGTGCCGTGGCACAGTCATGGCTCACCATAGCCTCAAATTCCTGGGCTCAAGCAGTCCTCCTGCTTCAGACTGAGTAGTTAGGACTATAAGCACACACCACTTCACCCAGCAAATTTTTAATTTTTTGTAGAAATGAGGTCTCACTATGTTGCCCAGGCTAGTCTTGAACACCTGGGCTCAAGCAGTCCTCCCACCTTGACCTCTTAAAGTGCTGGGATTCCAGACGTGGGCCACTGTGTCTGGCCAAACATAGAGTTTTTAAGCAGAGGAATGATGTCTATTTTGTCTCACAGAAAGCTAACTCTAGAAGCAGAATGGGGAGTGGATTGAAGAGGTTATGGCAGGGTCTGGACTCAGCTCACCTTTGAAGTCTGAGAGTGAGAAATGAGGATCTGAACAGAGGCCAAGAGTGAGGCATGGAGAAGAGGAGCTGGGTTTGAGATATTCAGAAGGTAGAATTGATAAGACATAGCGACCAGTGGTTATGGATTATAAGAGGGAAACATTAGGTTTCCTATTTGGACAGTTAGAGATAGTGATACAAAAGAGATGTAGGAACAGGGTGGTTGTAGCACTGACTGTTGGGGGGATGGGATGGAGTCAAGGATGACTTCATTTGGGACACAATAAGCCTGAGATGCTTGTAGGATATTGGATGGAACTGCATAGTGGGCCAATGGCCAGGAATGGAGAGGTGAGGTTAGAGAGTCAACTAAATAACTGCTAATAAAAGCCATGATAGTGAGAGTGCTTGTGTAGGCATGTACTTAGAGATTTAGAGGAAAAAATAATAGCAGATACTTTCCTGAAGCCTCCCATGTGGCAGGCATTTTCTGGGGGAGGCTGACTGCTAAGGATAAGCACAAGGCTGAGGAGTAGTTGGAGAAGTAGGAAGAGAGTTTGGGAGGTTCTGCCTTAAGCAAGGAGCAGTGAATAAGTGCACTGTAGAGAGATCAAGAGAAGTGACAAAGTGTCCATGTGACAGAGCAAGCAAGAGTCAGTGGGGTCTTTTGTGAGCATCACTTTAGTGGCATAACAGGAGTGAAAGCTACATTACAGTGATTGAGGAGGGAAAGTGAGGTAAAGAAATTTAGATTGCTCCTTAAGTTTGAGGGGAAGAGGGAAGGAGAGGGAGCAGTAGTTAGTAAAGATGGGGAATCTGAAAGACTACCGGAACTGAGAAAGACATGTTATCTGTAACAAAAGGCTACTTACCTGATAAACCATAGACTTCAGGCTTCCATCAAGAACAGTATACAAAGAAAAATTATGAACAGTGGAGCTTCAACTGGAATACATGTCATTTTCTCTGGTTTGGTAAACATCCATAAATACAGAAAAAGAATATGAAAGAAGAGCAGGGAATTTTGAGGAAGATGCCACAAGATGTTGAAACATAAGTGCACATTGCATATTTTCATTCTAAATCTGACCAGGGGAGGTCAGCAATTGTTGACCTTTTTAACTCTGTAGCAGAGATTGGCAAACTGTAGACCACCAGCCAAATCTAGCTTGCTGCCTCTTTGTGTACATAAAGTTTTATTGAAACACAGCTATGCCCATCCCTTTATGTACTGTCTATGGCTACTTCCATGCCACAAGGGCAGGATTGGGTAGTTACCACAGAGACCATCAGACTGACATATGATGAAGCCTAAAATTCTAGGTCTTTCACAGAAAAGGTTTGTTGTGCTCTATTTTAGGACTCTGAACCTCAGTTAATGAGCTAGTATATTACCAGAAGCTCTGGGTTGATATTTCTCTTTTATACGGGAAGTTCTTATAAGAGAAGGGTTCTGTTTTTCTGAGTATGATTTGGATATGTAAGACTTCTTTATTTTAGTAACTTGCTTATTTCTCATCCAGATCCTATCCCTGGAGGCTGTAATTTGGAGTTTGATTTAGATATTGATCCCAACATTTACTTGGAGTATAATTTATTTGAAACAACTATCAAATTTGCCCCAGCAAACCTGGGCTATGCAAGGTATGTCTGTCTCCCATCTCCTAAAACTGGTTTTTGAACACATGTGACTAACTGTTGTGTAGATTCAGCCAACTCACTCAAATCCATAGTTCTCTGTAGTAAAATTGAGTTGCTTAATGTTTTTTGGAACTGGTTTAATTTAAACTTTATTGCTAATATTTGAGCCACCATTTTCACTTAATATTTTCCCCCTTCATTCTTATGAACTCTTTTTTATTCTTATTTGGAAAGCTAGATGTGAGTCTATGATGAGCTTGGAAGTACATCTTGGGTTTTTTGCCTTTTTGAATCGAAGTCTCATTCTGTTGCCCAGGCAGGAGTGTAGTGACAGAACCGTGGTTCACCTTGGCTCACGGCAGCCTTGACTTCCTGGGCTCTGGTGATCCTTTCGCCTTAGCCTCCTGAGTAGCTAGGACATTGGATGAGTGCCACCACACCTGGCTAACTTTTTTTGTTTTTTATTTTTTGTAGAGAAGGTCTTGCTGTGTTGCCCAGGCTGGTCTCAAACTCCCACCTCAGCTTCCCAAAGTGCTGGGATTCCAGGCATGAGCCACAGTGCCTGGCCTCATTCTAGTTTTTATAAAGCATTTTAAATATAGAAAGCACTCAGTAGCCCTGAAACAGCCTTATCTTTTTATAGGGATTTCATGTTTTGATTACAGCTCTATCTAGGTTTCTGCTTAATAGTAATGATAACTTGCATTTGAGAAACATTTGAGTGCTTCCTGTACCTCATCTGTAGTGCTGAGTGCTGTATGTTCTTTCTCATTTAGTCCTAACAATTTGATGAAGAAAGGTCAGTTGCTTTTATTTTACAAGAGGTTCCTTAGGTTAATTGAGGGTAAATGACTCTTTTACATGCACACAGCTGACAAATGGCAATGCCACCATTGTTACTCTAGCCTGACAGACATCAGAATCAGGTTATTTAACCACACTTGCCTCTCAGTGGGTGTCTTAGTCAATTTGTGCTGCTGTAACAAAGTACCACAGACTGGGTGGCTTATAAACAACAGATATGTATTTATCACAGTTCTGGAGGCTGAAATTCCAAGATCAGGGTGCCAGCACAGTTGGGTTCTGGTGAGGACCCTCTTCTGGGTTGCAGACAATTAACTTCTCACACTCCTGGACTCAAGTGATTCTCCCACCTTTGCCTCCCAAAGTGCTAGGATTATAGGCATGAGCCACCATGACTTCTCATTGTGTTCTTACATGACAGAGGGCAAGAGCGCTCTCTGGGGTCTTTTCTGTAAGAACTAAGACCACTAATCCCATTCATGGGGGCTCCATCCCCATGACCTAATCTCCTTCCAAAGGCCCCGCCTCCCAGTACCACTGGGGGTTAGGATTTCAGCATACGAATTTGGGTGGGGGCACTAACATTCAGTCCATAACGTGTTACTTTTCTTCAGAATATTGATTATTGCCCCTGCAAAAGATAAACTGTTAAATTGGAATTATTGTGGCATAAGTTTGAAATTAGAGTTTTTGGTTCTTTTTTATAATGAAACTTGTGCCACAAGAGACCGATGTTCAGTTTTGTTGGTTGACTTTAGAGGCGCAGATCCTCCACCTTGTGACATCGAGACGGGCCAAGACTCCAGGTGGAGGTTGCAGTATGAAGTGTATCAGTATTTTCTGCCCGAGAATGACCTTACTGAGGAGGTATTGCTAAGGCATCTGCAGAGGATGGTCCAGGTACCCCAGGTGAAGGCCCATGCTACCAAGGTAAATGTGATCTCATGGTTGGTGTGGCTAGATTGTGATGCCTTTGTAAGAGTTGAGAAGGGAAGGAGCTCCTAGGAGCTCAATTCTTAGTAAATCACTTTGGCACAATCACTTTATTCTCTTTCATTTTGTTATCATCTTGGGAGTCTTTGCTAGTGATATCTTGAAATGATGTTGGTTTTTGAGGAGTTGCACATCAATTATGTCAAGTTTTATTTACAGCTACATCTATGATGTGGTAATCTTGAGATGTGGATGGAAGTAGGTGGTAATTTTTTGTATACTACCATAACTATTAGATAAAATCTTTTGGCAAGTATAAAGGTAACAGTGTTTTGAGAAAAAAAAATGAGAAACTGCTTAAAGATATATACACTGACTTTGATATTTCATTCCAAGTTCAAAGTCTCTAAATTGCAGGAAAAATTTTCTCTGAGCTTTTGAGTCCCTGTAAACAATTCCTGCTCCAAATGTGAACCACCAACTAGTAGTGGTGGTGTCTCCTGGGAGTTTGCTAGAATTGCAATTTTTAGGCTCCACCCTCGAACTACTGAATCAGAATTTACATTTTATAAGACCCCCCTGTGATTCTTATGCATATTAAAATGTGATAATCACTGTTATAGATCATTTTTGTGGATGGCGGGATTCTAAATCTTGATATGTACCTGATAGCAGTATAATATACTGGGTCATGCTTCAGTCGGATGCATGATGGTGGAGTCTTTTTTTTTGAGTTGGAGTCTCACTCTGTCTCCCAGACTGGAGTGCAGTGGCACTCGACCTGCTGGGCTCTGGAGATCCTTCTGCCTCAGCCTTCCAAGTAGCCGAAACTGTAGACACGCGCTAGCATGCCTGGCTAATTTTGATTTATTGTAGAGATGAGGTCTTGTCAAGTTGCCCGTGTGGGTCTTGAACCCATGGGCTCAGGCAATCCGCTCACTTTGGAGTTTTTCTAGACTATGATTCTTCCCAGAAGATTTGATAGATCACCAGATTGTTCAGAAAGAAGTGTTTGAAATAGCCTAGAGGCATAGTCTGTTGCACCGCAAGGTCTTATCTTTTTGCTGTGCCACCTAGGATGTCTTTGCCTGGTGTGAGGTGCTTTACTGACTTATGATGAGTTTATATCCTGGTGTACCCCATCATAAGTCGAAGAGCATCTGAACTTAGTACCTTGCTATTCAGAGTATGGTAGATGGATATATAGCATTGGCGTCACCTGAGAGCTTGTTAGGAAAGCAGAATTGCAGGTACCAGCCCTTATCTACAGAATCAGAACCTGCATTTCAGCAAGATTCTCTCAGCGATTAACAGGCACATCAAGTTTAAGAAACACTGTGTTAGGACATGCACACTAAACTATCTAGAAGTGAAATATCATGATATCTGTAACTTTCAACAGGGAAAAAAAAGAGAAAGAGGGAGGGATAGAAGAGCAAATACCATAAAATATTAGCAATTGTTGAGTTTTAAATGGCAGAATATAGTCTATTATATTTTCTTTCAACATTGCTGTATGGCTTAAATTTCTCATGATAAAAACTTAGGTGAGTAAGTGGTAATATTAACTTTTTTTTTTTTTTTTAAATTGACCCGTCCTTTTTCTAGGAAACAAGTTTTTGAAGGCTAAGCAATATTTTATTTTATTTTTTCTGAGTTGGAGTCTCACTCTGCTGCCCAGACTGGAGTGCAATGGCACGCTCCCGGCCACCACAGCCTCGACCTCCTGGGCTCTGGAAATCCTTTCTCCTCAGCCTTCCAAGTAGCTGGAACTACAGGCATGCGCTACCATGCCTGGCCAATTTTTTGATTTATTGTAGAGATGAGGTTTTACCAAGTTGCCCAGGTGGGTCTCGAACCCGCAGGCTCAGGCAATCCACTCACCTCAGCCTCCCAAAGCGCTGGGATTACAGGCTGAGCCACCGAGCCCGGCTGCAATATTTTAAAATAGTGATAGTCTTCTAGGAGGCTCATAATTATTTATTCTTGAAATGCTAATATTTAATTTTCTCACATTAGTAGGAACATATCCATCTATTATGGTTGTATAGGATATTTGTTTCTTGTATAGTTTAAAAGAGAATTTTTGAAGTTAAGGACTGCCACATAATAAAACCTCAGTAATTTTTTTTTTATTTTAGAGCCTTTTAGACAAAAATAAGTGGTTTTTTTCTATGAGATGTTAACAGACTTGTCTACATCAGCTCAATGGCCAATAGTAGTGACTGACATTGTTGAAACTTACCCTGTGCTAGGCATCATGCTTAGTAGTGAGAAAAGAGTAGTAAGTCAGATAAATAGGGCTCCTGCCCTTAGTTGCTTATGTTCTTTCAGATGAGAAGAACTTTTTTTACTTTGTCTTTACTAACATTTAGACACTATTTATATCATATTTTACTTAAACTATTAACATGTTTACCACTATACAGAAACTCTGAAAGCATTTTGTACAAGAACTTGTTTATATTAGCACATGCAAACCATGTAGGATGGTCTTTTGACAAAACTCAATGGGTGGGGTATATTTTAAACAATTATAACTTAATATTGTCATTAATATTACATGTAGGTGAGATTATAATAGAATAGCTTTTTAACACTAATTACACATTATTTTTGACTTCAGGTGGTTACCCTTACAGCTAATGACAAGACGAGTGTTTCCTTCTCCTCCCTCCTGGGACAAGGTGTCATTTATAATGTCATTGTTTGGGACCCATTTCTAAATACGTCTGCTGCCTATGTTCCTGCTCACACATATGCTTGCAGCTTTACAGCAGTGGAGGATAATTGTGCTTCCCTTGGTGAGTATATGGACTGATGAATGAATGAGTTAATTATTTTATGTCTTTTTTTGAGTGTTGGGGTCTCACTCTGTCACTCAGTCTGGAGTACAACAGTACAATCATGACTCACTGCAGCGCTGACCTCCTGGACTCAGGCGATCCTTCTGTCAGCCTTCTGAGTAGTTGGGACTACAGGCATGCACCACCACTCCCGGCTGATTTTTTAATTTTTTTGTAGTGACAAAGTCTCGCTGTGTTACCCAGGCCGGTCTCAAACTCCTGGGCTCAAGCAGTTCCCCTGCCTCAGCTTCTCAAAGTGCTGGAATTATAGTCATGAGTCACTGCACCTGGTCTAATATGTAGATTTTAAAGTTTGACACATTCTTCTTTGGCTTTGCAGATCTATAGAAACTAATACAAAATTTAAGAATACTCAAAAGTACTTTTGTCACGTTTTCATTCATTCATAACAAATGACTTTTGAATTCCTACATTATTCCACACTGTGTTCTGGGTACTAGGACATAGCAGTGAACAGAGCAGCCAAAGTACTTGGCTTCTTGGAGCTTACATTTTAGTGGAGGAGACAGGAGAGACAAAAGAAACTTCTAAAATATGTAATACAGGAAGTCCCCAACATACGAATGAGTTCTGTTCCAAGGTCATGTTTGTAGGTCCAATTTGTTGTATGTCCAACAAAGTTAGACTAGGTACCCAACTAACACAATCAGCTATATAGTACTATATGTATTTAACAGTCTATACTGACACCTGGTGGAGAGAATTATTACATAAAATAAGTAGATGTGCATCAGTAAAGTTCATAACTTGAAGGTTCTTATATAGGGGATTTACTGTACAGGAGAAAGCAATGAGCACTGAGAAGAAAAATAAAGTAGGAAAGGGAGATAACAAGTAGTGGCGAGAGGAAAGTTTGAGATACCATGGCCAGGGAAGTCCTTGCTGCAGAGGTGACATTTGAGTGGAGAGTCCAAGCAAGGCAGGAACCACACATGTACTTGGGAGAGGTGTGTGCCAGGTGAAGGAACAGCCAGTATATCTTAATATATTAATGGAATCACTGGCTGAAAAGAAAAGATAGGGGCAAGAGCAGAATGTGATGTCAGTTCTGTTATTACTTTCATTTTCAAGGTTGTTGAGTACTCGAGTGCTTTTCTAGTGCTTTTTTACAAGCACTCTAGTACTTAACAACCTTGAAAAAACCCACATTGCCTCTTAACTAAAAACTCGGCCTATGTATTTTAACCTCTAGCAATACTGTGATGGTCAAAGACATTTTAAACTTTGATATCCCTCTTGTCCTCCTATTCCATTCACTCCTTTGTCTTTATTGCCCCCAAAAGATAACACAAGTGTTTTGTCTCTTGTGTTATCTTTAAATTCCACTTTTTATGAAACCCTCTGATTGCACTTGTGTAATTTTTTTCTCTCTTTCCTTCCTGGTATTATAATAGAGGATTCTATTTAGTTCCCCTCTGATTCATGGAAGAATATCTTACTGTTTGTGTCCATTTTTATTGGATTAGATGATCTTGCTATCTTGGTGATGGTACTTGCTGGAAATTTCTACCAGATTTTCATTAGAAAAAATCATCCTGAGAACTGGGTTGATTTTTGGTATAAAATTAAATTTTTGGTGTCAAAATTAAGTGCTAAAATGCTGGTCAACCACAAATATGAAACAGACAGATGTGGTGTTTTTTAATCTTTTGTTTAATTATTATTTTGGGCTCTTCATTCTTAGGTAAGTGATATTTAAGTATATATTACCAGCCAGGCTTGGTGGCTCAGCCTATAATCCCAGCACTTTGGGAGGCCGAGGTGAGTGGATTGCCTGAGCCCGCGGGTTCGAGACCCACCTGGGCAACTTGGCGAGACCTCATCTCTACAGTAAATAAAAAATTAGCCAGGCATGATAGCGTATGCCTGTAGTTCCAGCTACTTGGAAGGCTGAGGTGGAAGGATCGCTGGAGCCCAACTGGTCGAGGCTGCAGTGACCGGGAGCAGCCACTGCACTCCAGTCTGAGTGACAGAGTGAGACGCCAACTCAAAAAAAAAAAAAG
>NW_007247722.1:878799-912572 GCF_000164805.1 Carlito syrichta | reverse complement strand
GCACTCTTTTTTTTTTTTTTTTTTTGAGTTGGAGTCCCACTCTTGTCGCCCAGACTGGAGTGCAGTGTCACACTCATGGCCGCCGCGGCCTTGAACTGCTGGGCTTAGGCAATCCTTCCACCTCAGCCTTCCAAGTAGCTGCAACTACAGATGCATGCCATCATGCCTGGCTAGTTTTTGTGATTTTATTGTAGAGATGAGGTCCCATCAAGTTGCCAGGCTGGTCTCGAACGCCCAGGCTCAGGCAATCCTCTCGCCTTGGCCTCCCCCAAAGTGCTAGGATTACAGACTGAGCCACTGTGCCTGGCCCATCTGAGCATTCTTAGCATTTTGATGTATTTTGATTTGTGGCAGGCAGGCTTGTAACATTTTCCACATGGGATTGTATAGTTGTTTTACTTTTTTAGGTCAGGGATTATTTTCCTGTGTTTATCTTGAAGGAATCATGATGATGGTAAATTTAGTGAGCATGTTTTTCTCTTCAATAAATGCAAATAGTCATGGCATTTATGCTTAACTGTGTACTTATTAAGAATCATGGGATTAGGGATTGTTTGATATCATGAAGGCCATTGTACTTTATTGTTGGTTATGATACAGCATTTTCCCCAAAGCTATATATGTAACTGATAAGATTTGTAGTAAATTACACGTGTGACTTTTATAAGCATAGCATATGTTCTTTGATTTTAATGTGAGTTTTGGTTTAAATTTTTTATTGTGAAAGACTTCAATGAGCCTCCTTATACCAATTATTTGGCTTAACAATTTTGATTCATGGTCCTTATGGTTCCCCTATAATCCACCTGTTTCTCTGCCTCTCCCCCTCCCCACCCTCCATTATCACTGGATTTTTTTTTCTTAAGGCAAATCCCTGGTCATCATTTTACTCACAAATATTTCAGTATGTATATATCAAAGAGAAGTGCTGTTTTGATATTTTTGTAGAGATTAGATCTCATTATGTTGCCTAGGCTGGTCTGAAACTCTTGGGCTTGAGCAATCCTCCCACCTCAGCCTCTAAAAGTACTGGGATTATAGGTATGAGCCACTGCACCTGGCCTGTTTTTTAAAAAAATGGAACCATAGAGTTGTTAACACAATTTTAAATTCAAAATATCGAAAATAATTTCCGAATAGCATCAAATCAACAGTTTATATTTCCCTAATCATCTCATTATTTTCTACAATTTGTTTGAATTGGGTTTCAGATAAGGCCTATACATTGTATTTAGTTGACGTGTCTTTTATTTTTTTATTTTTTTTGAGTTGGAGTCTCACTCTGTTATGCCGGCTGGAGTACAGTGGCACACTCATGGCCACCCCAGCATTGACCTGCTGGGCTCTGATGATCCTTCTGCCTCAACCTTCCAGGTAGTCGGAACTACAGGCACATGCTACCACACCTGACTAATTTTTGATTTATTGTAGAGGTGAGGTCTTGCCACGTTGCCTGGACTGGTCTCGAACGTGTGGTGATGTGTCTTTTAAATCTCTTTGAATCCATATTCCCCTGCCCCATTTTTTCCTTACAGATTGTTGAAACAGAATTATTTGTCTTAGGCATACTCTCCCTGCTCCTTCTTCTTCTCCCTAAGAATTTGTCTTAGGAAGTGTTGCATACCTCTATTAATAAGCATATATTGTCTGATTTTTTTCTCTATTTCTTTCTCTCTCTCTTTTCTTTTGAGTTAGGATCTCTGTTGCCCAGGCTGGAGTGTAGTGGCACAATCACAGCTCTCTACAGCCTTAACCTCCTGGGCTCAGGCAATCCTTGCTCAGGCCTCTGGAATACCTAGATCTACAGGCATGTGCCACCATGCCCGGCCAATTTTTTAAAAAATTTTTTTGTAGAGACAAAGTCTTGCTATGTTGCCCAGGTTGGTTGATTTTTCTGTTTGTTATAGTAGTAGCCATTGATAATCATTGTCTACATAGATTAAGTCACTAGAAATGGCAAGGGTATTTTAAAGATAAATTTATAATATACATGTATGGAATAAATAATTGTTGGTTCACTTTGCTCTTTTTATGAAGGTTTGCTCTACTAATTAAATACAAAGTATCAAATTGGATGTATAACCCATGGAATTTCCATTATTTTTTAGGAAGAGTGTCTTCCAAAGTGTTCTTCACTCTTTTTGCCCTGCTTGGTTTCTTCATTTGTTTCTTTGGACACAGATTCTGGAAAACAGGTATTATGTCCAATGTCGCTGCTATTGACATGTCTTGTGTGGTCTTTTCTCTTAAATGCTCCTGGGGAACTTATGATCTGTAAGGAGAGTAAGCACTTATTTCTACTCTCTTCACAGATTTGTGGCTGGATTCTTTTGGTAATGATGCTACTGAGTTGTTCTGCATTTTTTTCCTCTTCCCTTAATAGCAGAGTGCAACCTCCTCTTATTAAGAGAAAATTAAATTTGGTTTATGCAATGAACTTTTTCATTTGCTAGATCCGCTAGTTGACTAAAAAGAACTGAGGTTGGAAATCAGGGTATGTGTGTAAAAATATGTGTGGATTTTGGTGATGGTGATTGACTTGGTTTTGTATGAATCAGTATACAGTGAGTATACAGTGAGATTGAAATGTCTATTCAGACCTGGGAGATTCAGGTCCAAGAGGAACGCTGGAGTCTACATCAGTGAAACACAGCAAGGGAGTGGGGATAATTATACTCACTGAATTGACTCAAATTCTTTGGCCTGCTTTTTATATAACTGATGTTTTAAATTACTAAAAAAATATATATATTTAATCAACAAGGCATATATAACTGAGCATCAAGAATAAGCAAACACAATCCTGATCTAATAGAACTCTTTAAACTTATGGTAATAAATTGTCTAAAATAGCAATTTCCTCCATTATGACACTTTTTTCCTTGATTAATTGGGAAGAGAATATTGTGAAAAATATTTCATATCTCAAAGTATAAAATGATTCCATAACAAAAAAATTCATTGCTAAGCTGTAGGTAGAGTCCCAAAAATATTACCAGTTGTTTAATTTACAGTTTTTTTAAAAAAAAGAGACAGGGGTCTCACTACATTGCCCATGCAATTATAGTGCACTACAGCCTTGAACTCTTGGCCTCAAGTGATTCTTCTACCTCAAACCTCCTGAGTCGCTGGGACTACAGGTACACATCATCGTGCCCAGCTTTTTTTTGTTGATATATATCATTTTATATATACTAATAAAATATACTATAATATATAATGTGTACTAATAAAATACCAATATTTTATTTTATTTTATTGTTTTTTTATTCTTTGAGTTGGGGTCACCCAGGCTGGAGTGCAGTGGCATGATCACGACGATCACAGGTCATGGCGGCCTCAATCTCCTGGGCCTAGGTAATCCTTCTGCCTCAGCATCCCGAGTAGCTGCAACTATAGGCACACACACAACACCATGCCTGGCTAATTTTGTGATTTTTTTTTTTGTAGAGATGAGGTCTTGCTATGTTGCTGAGGCTGGTTTCAAATTCCTGGGCTCAGGTAATCCGCCCACATTGACCTCAGAAAGTGCTGGGATTATAGGCGTGAACCACTGCACCTGGCCCTCTCTGCCTTTTAGATAAATTATTTGTCTTTTTCAAATGCTTTAATGTGTAAATTCTAGGAGTTTACACATGTGTTTGTAGATTAGATATTTAAATTGCATTGTAAAAAGAGTTCCTAACCATAGCTTATTATGTTTTGTTCTGCTTTCTTCCTTTCCTGGTGGTTTGCTGTTTAGAGTTATTTTTCATAGGCTTTATCTTCGTGGGATTCTTCTTTTACATACTGATTTCAAGACTGACACCTATTAAATATGATGGTAAGTGAACATTATATAGTTTAATTGGGCATTCAGAAAGGAAGACGTCATTTTCCATGCCACCTGCAGTTTGACTTGTATTTTGTGTGATATCTTATTAAGTGTTTAAAATAATGGGCCACCTCTGCTCTAAACACCTTTTCTAAACTACTCATTCAGACCTCTTTTCTGGGTTTTTAATTTGCATAGTGAATTCTTAGGGAAATGAAGGGTTATACTGATTATGAAGTTGTGTTCCTGCTACATGATATATTGAAGATAATGAGATGTACTACAATTCAAATGTTAAAATTTTCTTTGCCTTTAAACAACCCCCACCTCATTACATGTAACGGAGTGCTTGTCACCTTTTCTTCCTCAGTCCCAGTTTAACGACAGCCAAGCCCATTCCCAGTCCTGTGAGTTTTAGCTCCCTGGCTACTTATCAGGTCGCAGCAGGGTCCTCCCCAGAGAGGACTGCTCCGTGCTGGCTTCATGGCACCACTGAGGAGCCCTCGGTGCCTGGCCTACAGGGAAGCTGAGACTGGTGTTGGTGATAGTATTGTGTGTCTAAAGCATCCAGCTAGAAGGCCTTTCGGTGATCAGTTCATCTTCTCTCTTTGTACAGTGCGTCTGATTTTGACCACCGTGGCTGGAAGTGTTGGTGGAATTTTCTTGTTAGCTACGTGGTGGCGATTTGGAATCCTGTCACTCTGCATGCTGTGTGTTGGGCTAGTGCTGGGGTTCCTCATCTCGTCAGTGACTTTCTTCACTCCACTAGGTAGGAGATATGTAACTGATGTTTTGTATGTTGCATTCTCTGTTTGAATACTGCTTGGTTGAGTCTGTATCCTGGAGTGGTGTTGCCTGTCCCTGCTTCTCCTGTGGTACTTTTAGATGGCACCAGTACAAATAACAATCTCTCCTCCCTCAGAGGCATACTGCACTAGGTGAAGTGTAGACTGTCTTTAGAGGTAGCTTTGTATCTGTTTGTTGTGATAAGGGTGTGTGTGTGTTAGAATTAATGGAAATAGAGGGGACCCTTCATATATGGCAGAACAGGGGTTACTCGTCCTGAAACCCTGAAACTGTTTCTTAAAGTGACTCTGAAGCAGAAGACCAATACATCTCGTAGCTAAATTTGGCACTGCTCTGATATGGTAGCTGAGTTGGGGAACCTGGTGCTTTGTTTTCTGTCTTCCCTTGTACACTCAACCTCCATTACCCTCTGTGCCAAACCCCAAGTGTTCCTGAGGGAACTACTTGTAATTACCTGCAGGCAGTAGCAAAGGATGGTTCTGAGAGTGTTTTTGTTTTGTTTTGTTTTGTTTTTAAAGAAATTCAACAGTTATCTGTTTTTAAAATCTGCTTAACTAGTAAGTTAACTTTCTTTGCCATTATATAATAACTTACATTTCCTTATTGTTGTCAAAAAGCAAAAACAAGTCGAAACAAAAATGATCTACTTTACAAGGGCCGTTTCCTTTTTGTGATAATGCTTAGTTCTTACATTACAATATTGTATTAAAGTTGATGAAAATGTTAGATATAAGAGCAACTGTCTCATGAGGCTGTCAGCTCTTGAGAACGCAGGATACAATACAGTGCAATTCATGTGTCCCTTGGCTGTCAAAATATTTGTTTATTTTTAAGAGATGGGGTCTTGTTATGTTGCTAGTATTGAACTCCTGGGCTCTTCCCGTCTTAGCCTCCCAAAGTGCTGGGATTACAGGTGTGAGCCACCATGCCCTGCCAAAATATATATTTTTTAAACACCAGAGAGAATTGACAACCTGTGTGTCAAGGAGGCCCTTTGTTCTGACTTTAGCCAACCTGTAGCCAAGCATATTCCTTGTGGGCCCCCTGCAGGTAGTCTTTTATCTAGACACTCTGATGAAAAGTAATGTTTAGGCTTGGCTTAATAACAGATTCACATGAGGAGTGATGATTGGAAATACGGATTTGAGGCTCTATCCTAGATATGCTCAATCAAGTAAAACCTAATGGGCTTCCTCCCCTTTTTGTTAATACTTAGAGGATAGAGGGGTGATAGGCTAGAATTTCTAGTGGTTAATGTGCTTTTGATGAGTAAAATAAGCATAAATTATGAAGTCATAAGAAAACCTATCTATGCCTTCTGGCTCTGTCACTAGTGCCCTGACTAGCTTATAACCTTGGACAAGGTACTGATGTTTTTCATTATCTTTAAAACCATCTCATAGAATAGAAGTGAGGAGTGAGATCATATAAATAAAGAGAAAGTCTCTTAATTTTCATCTTTATAAAAGTAGCCTACAGTCTTAACTTTTTGACAACCTACTCCTAGTGGTAAAAATAATTACCTACTCCTAGTGGTAAAAATAATTTCTTTATATTTGTTATTTATGAACTACCTTATAGCTCAAGGATAGTTAGGATAACCTATGCAAACCTATATTTTTAAACATTAAAATTAGAAAAATATTTGGCAGATCTCTCTGATCTGATTAAATCACTGCCATTTTCACCTTATGTCGGGAGCGAAGAGTTTATACTCTGAAAGGATCTGTTTTCCACACGCAAACATCATAACTACTATTTTCAATCTCTAGATCTCTTGAAAAACTTCTTTTAAAAGCCACCTATATGTTTTGTGAAGGTCAGTATTGCCAAACTGGAGAATGTGATGCACATTTTCACCTCACTACAGCATGTTGCTATTGGCTTTCAGAAAATGAGGGGTCCTAAAGACAAGACCTCTTTCCTGGGGACTCCCACTCAGACTAGGATATGTGTAGGTCTTGAGGCATGGGGCCATTTACAGATGGACTGAATGATGGTGCCAGAGTCAGTATTAAACAATAGCCAGGCTGATATTCTGGCTTTTTAAACTTAACGTATAAAGGAGTTACTCATCCTGGGTCACCCTAAGGTGTGCTGAATTTTGGAGTCCAGCAGCAGGAGAAGGGCTTGGGAGGAGCAGGTAAGTGACTAGTTTCTGTCTTTCTCGGTGCATGAAGAAATAATATCTTACAGTGTGCAGTGGCTGTGTAGGACATGATTTGATGGTAAAAAATCTGTTAAGCGGATTTGCTGCTTATATTGGGCTTAGAGCTTAACTCTGAATGCCTTGCACTTTTTATTTTGCAGTTCAAAATCATGAACTCATAGAAATTTAGAGGTAGGAGTGATTTTTGAGCTTGGGGGTTATAATTCAATTTTCTCATTTTATGGGCTAGAAAACCAAGGCCTAGCGTCACAGAGGTAGTGAATGGGGGAATTTGGACTGTCCTGTAGCCGCTTCTGAACTATCCTGTTAATGGGGTTGGGGTACAGTGGCTCGTGGCTGTAATCCTAGCAACTTGGGAGACAGAGATGGGAGGATTGCTTGAGGCCAGGAGTTAGCGGTTATAGTGAACTACGATTGCACCATTGCACTCCAGCCTGGGTGACAGAGCAAGACCTTGTCTCAAAACAACAACAACAATAACAACAACAACAACAACAACAACAACAAACCCTGTTAATAAGTGCAGAAGCATTTACATGCTTGATTTTCCTCACCACTCTCTCTCTCTCCCAGAACACACCCTTCAAAAGAGATTGTTAAATGAAAAAAAAAAATAGAATTGGTTTCTAGTTGCCCACGTTTTCCTGGTTGTTGCTTTAAACCTTTGATGTAGGCAGCAGACAGCAGACACTCTGGCTGCTGTTCTGCCCATGGTGCCCTTAACAGTGTATCTTCCCTTTAAGAAATCTACCTTTCTTAATTCAAAAACAAAACAAAACAAAAAAACCTTTGATGTATATCTGTGCTCACATGTTGAGGAAATGAAATTTCACTTGGTGAGCCTGTTGTTTACTCTTGGTTTTTCTATGCATTTTCAGGAAATCTAAAGATTTTTCATGATGACGGTGTATTCTGGGTGACTTTCTCTTGCATAGCTGTCCTCATTCCAGTAATTTTCATGGGCTGCCTGAGAATAGTAAGTGTTTCATCAGAAGTTAGATTTACTCATTCTATTGTCCTGTGCCTTCAGCCGATCACTTATTGCACCGTTTTGCTTGTTTGATTCACTGGGGAGGGCTGTATGATTATCTGTATCAAATAACTGCTTCTAAATAGCCTTGTTACTATGAAAGCAAAGGAAGTTCTATTTTTGATGGTCATACAAATGCTGCTCTTTTCATCAAATGAAGCATCCCTGTCGATATGCTTTTCACAGTGCATATTCTAGTGCACCAGCCTGATGGGTCGTTAGTTTCAGCCATCTCTCCAGAAGAGCAGTTCTTCATCTAATTAGATTTTATTGTTAAAGTTCTTTTGCTGGTAGGATAATTTTTCCATAGTATTAGGCTAAGTTAAACTGTATTTTAAGAACTTCCTATGGATGCTAAAGGTTGCTTTCAGTTCATCTTCCCTGGTAACTTTTATTTAGCTCTAAGATTTGGTCTGGTCCCTTTTTACGTGCCCTGAGGGGCCAGGAGTGATTCCTTGTGATTCAGGAATGTGTGTGATGAGAGTTAGAAATGGTCTTGTTCTGCCAGGGATGATGCCTAAACACTTCTACTCTTCCACAGCTGAACATACTGACTTGTGGAGTCATTGGCTCTTATTCGGTGGTTTTGGCCATTGACAGTTACCTGTACACAAGCCTTTCTTACATCACTTTGAATATACTCAGGAGAGCCCTCAACAAGGATTTCCACCGAGCTTTCACAAATGTGCCTTTTCGAACTAATGGTAAGATTTTCCAAAAACCAGAGTGTTAGTGCAATAGAAGCCTTGACCCTCCTGTGCTACTGAGAACCCTCGGTAGCTAGATTGAGAGAAAGTCAGCTGGGACAAAAGGAGGAACACGCTGCACAGTGCCACAAGAGCCCTCTGCTCATGATAACTCAGGATCATGGGAGCAAAGAGTTTACATTTTTCAGGCGGTTGAAAGTCTTACTTGTAAAAATCTACTAACTGAATTTTGTTAAACAATGTCTAAGCCAGGATTACTTACTTAGGTTTACCTGGTTGGTTCTCAGTTAGGAGAAAACTGCTAACATTAAAGATGTTTGGCACCTTATGGGTGGGGGTGGAATGAGGGATGAGAACGACAACCTGATTTCGTTTTTAAGTTATTCCCTCGGTCCCCTCCTTTAGTGAAGCATGTAATTTGCTAGTTGAAAGTGAAAGCAGTTTTCAGTTAGTACGTATATTGTTTCCTCAATTGTAAGATTCTATCCATTACAGATTTTCCATGAACTTTTTGAAGAAAAAAATGAGTATCATGTTAAATGTTTGCTAAGATTGTAAGATATGTTAATTTCAGAACTGTTAAAGTATGGAGGGTAGGCTGATCACGGTGGCTTATACCTGTAATCCCAGCACTTTTGGAGGTTGAGACAGGAGGATTGCTTGAGGACAGGAGCTCCAGACTAGCCTGGGCAACATAGCAGACCCTGTCTCTAAAAAAATAAACACACACACACTCTGCTACAAAAAAAGTATACACATTTTAAGAAAGAAAAAGTCTATATTAAAATTGTAATACTCAATGTATACTGATAACAAAAGATGAATACAAGTCACTTTTGACTTCTGCAATTACAAGAGGTGCTCAAAGTGGTTCAGTGTCCAGATACTTCTGATTATGGCAAACTAAACGTAATGGATAGATAACGCCGCAACATGGCTTAAAATGTGTGTACATTTTTTTGGCACCTCCCCGGTGTGTGTGTGTATGTATGTATATAAAGAGGGGGGTAGGTGGGGAGGAAGGGAGGGAGAGAGAGGGGAAAGGAGGAAAGCCTGTCAGAATTGGAGGGACATTCCGTAAGCACAGTTGTGATTGTCATGAAAGTTTTAGGGCAAATCTTTCCCTCTACTATCAGGAACTTTCCGTTTGGATAAGAGGTTGATGGTAGAGACCTTGAGATCCTGTGGCTTAGAAGTTTTAAGCACCAGATGGTGTTTGGCCAAGCATTTTGCTAGTAGCTCAGAAAGCCTTGTTGAATTTTTAAATGCGTCCCTGTATGCACTCTGCATGCATATAGCAGGGTCCCATATCTAGTGGAGTGGGAAAGTGAGCATGGGTACCTAATGATCCACGATCCATTTACAGCAGGATCACCTCCTTCTGCTCACAAACCCCCTCTGGAAGAACACATGACTCTGCTCTGGGTGCTGGTCACATAATGTTGGATTGCCAAAAACCCAAGTAATTTCTTTCATGACCTATTTGGACTTTCAGATACTTGTGATAAAAATTCCTAGTTTCAAAAACGACGGTAGCTTCTTCACTGATGCCTTAGTTTGTGAGGAAATACATATGAGGGGGGGACCCAAAAAGCCCCAGCATTTATTTATAAAAATTGTGAATTTACTCTTACATGTTTAAACTTCATCTCCCTTCAAAGTACTATCCATTTAATGCAGTATATCTATTGAGGCATCTTTTCTACTGCTCAAAACAGGTTTTGAGCTTGTCAATTTTGATGCCTTTCAGTGCTTCTGCTGTTTTTTTTTGTTTCACCTCTTCCACATCAGCAAAACATTTCCCTTTGAGCACCTTTTTCATCTAAGGAAACAAAAAAAAGATCACTCAGGGCAATATCAAGTAATAGGGAGGGTATGGCATGGGCATCATGCTGTTTTTGGTCAAAAACTGCTGAACACTCAGCATAGTGAGGGCGGGTGTGCTTGTAAGTCATCTATCATGAAATGGGCACTTTGAAAGAATCTCCAGAAAAAAATTTGCTGAAGCTGAATGCAGCCACTCACAACAACGCTTGCTGGTACACTGATGCTGATCAGTTCCTAGAATGCTTACCTAGTGGGGGAAGCCTGTACTACAAGCGGCCTATCCTCCAAAAAAAATTCAATTTTTTTGGATTCCTCCCTCATATATATGTGGAGTAAGTCACCAGAAAATTTATTAGACGGGAAGATACATATTTAATCTATGAAGGGTTTTGTTATTATATGTTAGGTTTTAGAATACCAGCATTCAGACTGCTTTTCTACTGTTTTTTAGACTTTATTATCCTGGCAGTATGGGGGATGCTGGCTGTAAGTGGAATTACGTTACAGATTCGAAGAGAGAGAGGTCGACCGTTCTTCCCTCCCCACCCGTACAAGTTATGGAAGCAAGAGAGAGAGCGCAGAGTAACGAACATTCTGGACCCAAGCTACCACATTCCTCCACTGAGAGAGAGGCTCTATGGCAGATTAATCCAGATCAAAGAGCTCTTCCAGAAGGAGCAGCCAGCTGGAGAGAGAACGCCCCTGCTTCTGTAGATGCCTAGGGGCTTGGTTGGTGTCCCCAGTTTTGGTGTTCATGCCAGAGTGCATCAGCAATCTCCCTTGCAAGTCTATTAAGTGATCAGGCATCTGTATCTGTGCTTTGCATGGTATTATGGTGTCTTATTGATATATGGTAAGGGTATGCTCACCTTTACCTAGTACGATTCTAATAGAGTAAGAAAATGACCAAAAAGTTGGTGATAGGCAGGCTTTTCCTTATTCCAGATACTTGAGAAATCACCTTTTGGCTTACAAATATTTGATCAACTTATTCCATTAAATAGATATATTTTTAAAAAAATTAAAAAACAATCATTCTCCTACAGAGTCCTGTTGTTTCTTTTTATACCTCCTTGAACAAGTCTCTCAGCTGAGTCTGTCCAAACTTGGAGAGGGGGAGGTTTATTTAAGTGTCATACTGAATATTTGCCACCGTGTCTGGAGACTAGGGGGTTTGATATTGGGCCTCTGGACTTCAGATTACAAAGAGAAGCAGATTATTTTCTTACTAAAACCAGTAAGATTACTCAGTGGCATGCCTTTTTCAGTGTGATATATAATAAAAAAGTTACCCTTAAGTTTTTTTCCCAGGATTTTTATTTAAAACTTTTCTTTTCTGTTCTTTTTTGATACGGGTTTTCACTCTGTTGCCCAGACTGGAGGGCTATGGTGCAGTCCCAGCTCATTGCAGCCTCGACCTCCTGGGCTCAAGCAGTCCTCCCACCTCAGCCTCCCCAGTAACTGGGACTATGGGTGCACACTACCACCCCTGGCTATTTAAAAAAATTTTTTAGAGATAAAGTCTCACTATATTGCCCAGGCTGATACTTAAAAATTTTTATTATTTACTTATTTTTGAGTTGAGGTGTCACTCTGTTGCTCAAGCTGGAGAGCAGTGGCACGACCACCACTCACTGAAGCCTCGACCTTCTGGGTTCAGGTGATCTTCCTGCCTCAGTCTCCTAGTAGGTGGGACTACAGGTGTGTACTACCATGTCCAGCTAATTTTCTTTTTTAAATTTTTTGTAGAGATGGGATCCCATTATGTTGCCCAGGCTAGTCTTGCAGGGCTCAAGCCATCTTCCCAAGTACTGGGATTATAGGTGTGAGCCACTGCGCCTGGCCAAAAATTTTTGATTGTGACAAAATACACATAAAATTTACCATCTGATTCACTCCTACGTATACAATTCAGTAGGTTCCTTTTCGTTTTTGCCTTTTATTGCTTAAAATGGTAAATTATAGCTAAATTATTTCAGTTATTTGAAAATAAGTTAATTTATATATAATTGAACTTTTATATGGGCGATTTGTTTATATTCCAAATAATGGCCTCTTTTTTTTTTCTTTCTTTTAAAAATAGTGTTAACAGGTGATCTTTAAACTGCATTACATAACATACGTATTGTTTGCTTTTAGGAAACAAGTTGATCCCTATCTTATTCTATGTTGCCATTAACAAGAAAAGTATATATAAAAAAAATCACACTTCTTAGTTCTTTCTCCTAAATTATCTATGTAGCATTAGTGTGAAATACAATTTTTAATAATTTCTTCTTCTTTATGAAGCTTTTGTACTACCTGTGTTTGTTTTGTTTTGAGTCAGGGTCTCACCTCTCAGGCTGGAGTACAGTGACATGATCATGGCTCACTGTGGCCTTGACCTGGGTTCAGGGAATCCTCCCATCAGCATCCCAAGTAGCTGGAACTACAGGCATGCACCACTACACCAGGCTAATTTTTTGATTTTATTTTTTTGTAGAGGCGAGGTCTTACTATGTTGCCTAGGTTGGTCTTGAATTTCTGGGCTCAGGCAATCCTCCCACCTTGGCCTCTTAATGTGCTGGGATTATAGGTATAAGTCACCACATCTGACCGTTCTATGTTTTATTTATTTATTTTTGAGTTGGAGTCTCACTCTTTGTCGCCCAGGCTGGAGTGCAGTGGCATGCTCACAGCCACTGCAGACTTGACTTGCTGGGCTTAGGTAATCCTTCCACCTCAGCCTTCCAAGTAGCTGGAACTACAGACGCATGCTACCACGCCTGGCTAGTTTATTGTAGAGATGAGGTCTCACCAAGTTGCCCAGGCTGGCCTTGAAACCCCGGACTCAGGCAATTCTCTCGCCTTGGCCTCCCAAAGTGCTGGGATTCCAGGCTGAGCCACCGTGCCCGGCCCCTTCTGTTTTAAAGTGATGGAGAAGGAGTCGAAAAGGACTCAAGTATTTAATGGAGGTGCTTTTCATTAGGAAATTGGATTCTTTAAGGAGCATCCCCTCAGTTTGAGACCCTTGTTTCACCACAAGAAAGAACCTGAATGCCCTGGACTGCATTACCTGCTACTCATGGACTGTTTTCTCAGCGGCTGAAGTGTTGAATTGTGAACTGGTGAGTGATACTGAGGTTGGTGGTAGGTGTTGCATACACATTTGTGAGTTAACCACTGTTTAAATGAAGCTGCTTTTTATACCGTTTTTTCAAAGCACAATAGATTTTTGAAGTTTCAGGTAACTGGAAAAAGTTTTCACTTTTGCTTTCATAAGTGTTTTGAGGCTGGGCACGGTGGCTTATGCCTGTAATCCTAGCCAAGGCATGAGGATTGCTTGAGCCCGGAGTTCAACACCAGCCTGAGCAACATACTGAGATTTCATCTCAACAACAAAAATTTTAGCCGGGCATGGTGATGTGAGCCTGTAGTCCTAGCTACTTGGCAGGCTGAAGAGGGAGGAGTTGCTTGAGCCCAAGAGTTTGAGGCTACAGTGAGCTGCGGTCATGTCACTCACTCCAGCTTGCCCTGACTCAAAAAAAAAAAAAAAAAAAATTTTGAACAGTATAAAAGAAAATGAAAAAATACAAAACAAATAATTTTTTGCTTTGAAAAATTCAATGCGCGTGTCCATTTACTATTTATTCTGTAATCCCTAATGTCTATGACTTTAGTAACACTTAAACTTGATGAAAAAAAGTTTTTAAAAAATAATTTAGGGACTCCGGTTTCTACCATGTTTTCATACATTCTAACAAAGTTATATGGACTGTTTGCGAGTTGCTTTCTTATACCCTCAGAGTGCACTGCCAGTGAAGACTGTAAAGGCAAAACGTGCTTTTTTGGAGAGGGGATGCAAATTGTTTAAGAATTTTCATGATCATTCGTGAGTGATAAAAAGCCAGTTTATATGGTTTTTATAATAAATATCTATTTGAAGAAAAAATGCTAAAAAGCCTCATTATTATAATAGTCATTACATTTCTCACTGATGATATTTGCACCATAGTAACAAGACAAGAGAGAACAGTTTTATAGCTATAAAAACAAAATGATTTTATCGGGACAAACAATATAGTTCTTTATTTTAAAAAATCATAAGGATCAGTGAAATAACAGGAAGCGAAATCTGGGACAGCGTGTTAAAATTTATATTCTTTTTTAGAAGGAAAGCTGATTCCTTCTCATGGATTAATTTGTGCTGGTGTTATTAGCACTTCAGGTGTGTCAAGCTGAAGAAAAGTAACAGTATTATAGGAACCTATTAAATTATTTTTTAAATGTTTTCAGAAAGTAAGTTCTGATTAACCTGTTATAGATTAGCTACCAGGTTGCCAAACTCCACTAGCTGAATAGTACTAAATAGTACTACCGGCCAGTTGAATTTTCTGTAGCAGCTGGAATACAAAACTGATTTTAACAATGAAATTGTTCAAATGTTAAACCTGGAAAGGAATTTAGAGAGCATGCTCTCTGACCCCCTTATTTTATACCTCAGGAAATTCTTGACCAAGGAGTTAATTATATGAAGTATAGAGTTATCACATAACAGTGCCCAGGCCAAAATTGGGATGACTGACTCCTTGTCCAAATGTGCTTTATAATCTTGTCATGATGAAGATGTGAATTGCTGATTATTTTTAGTTTTCTTCTGACGAATTGATAGGATATTTCTAATGTAAATATTTGTTGCTATGGTCTCTCCTTTGGAAACTATTACTCTTGCACAGCTGAAAACATGATTTTCTGAGTCAATTCTCCGAGGTCATGGCCCATTTCTTATTTATTTCAAATGATTGATATGTAATAGATATTTAAAATGTTCAATACTCATAAATATCTCCACCACAGCATTTGTAGAGAATGTTTTGGTATAAAGTTCACTCCTCAATAATGTACTTTTTACCTACTAGTAAGTCATTTAAATCCAGAGTTTTTGGCTCTAATTTCCTTAGAACCAGGCCTCACCCTGGGGCTTGGCCTCAAGCCTTAGTCCTTGTTGGGAGGGCAGCTTTTTCCTTTACAATATGGACTAAGCTGTACCCACATTTATATGATTGATGTCCTAATACCCGGTAGCTCAGAATGTGACCTTATTTGCAGATAGGGCCTTTAAATTAAATTGAGGCCATTAGGGTGGGCCCTAAACCAATCTGACTGTAGTCCTTATAAGAAGGGGTGATTAGGACACATAGAGAAACACCAGGGATATGTGCTCACAAACACAGAGGCAGTGAGAGGATAGTCATCTGCAAGCCAAGGAGAGGGGCTTCAGAGGAAACCAACCCTGCTGACTCCTTGATCAAAACTGTGAGAAAATTATTTCTGTTAAGCCACCTAGTCTGTAGTATTTTGTTATGGCAGCCCTAGTAAAGGAATACACTGTGCAAATCCTTTCCCCCTGATTATTGAGTGAAATGCCTCTTGGCAATTTGGCCACTGTTTCTGCAAGGATGGTTCTCTATGTAATTGACATAAACTCAAGTTAGTGGAGCTCAGTACTTATCCAGGGAATACCATGTAATCATTACACTGGGGAGGCTGGCAAGTCTGGATTAAGCTGTATCAGCGCAAGAGGCAATTAAAAAAATATTAAAATACTGTGATGGTAGACTGTGACTTGGACTTCACCTTCACTCATTCAGTAAATATTTGAGTTCCGATGTGCCAGGCATTGCCTTGGGCATGAGGAAGAGGGCAAACAGTATAGGCATGGTCTTTGCTCTCAGGGATTAGAATGTAATAAGTGAGACAGATACTAAAAGTTACTCAAAAGTAGTTTAATATGCAATGAAAATGTGTTATGGGATGGGAGCAGAATCTGGGATACCAGGGAAGAGTTTCTGAGGGAGTGACATTTGAGCTGAGACTTGGAGGGTGAAGTAGCCGAACCACAAGGAGGTTAAGTGCATTCGGGGTGTGTGTGTGCGTGTCTGTCTGTCTCAGAAGGCTTGAGGCCTCCCTTTCTCATCATGGAAGCCATCATGGAGTTTCAATTGGCTGCCCAGGCAGTCATGACAACCCTTCATTTTGGTGGTTGCTGTGTCAGCTCTCCCATTCTTACCTTTTGGCATTTGGAGCAGGGTGCCGTGAGGCTTCTTCTGTTAAATTTTAACTGCACTACAAAACTGCCCAGAGCATACCTTGTGCTTAATTCCTCCCAAACCCTGTAATTTAGCATTTCTCTGGAAGGTGCATCAGACTTACAAGCTATAGCCCACCTGCACACAAGTATAGTGTGCCTGACTCTATTGCCCTTAGGGTGAATTCCTTCCCTTGGAAGGTTAAAGAATGGCCATAATTATCTTTTTGCTTTGGGGTCTCTGTTGAGAGATTCCATTGGCCAGACTTGATGGCATGTGCTCTGACCTGCCTGAACTCATGGTGGGGACTCTGGAAGGGACATGGCTGCCTTTATCTGGGAACTCTGAACAGAAAGGGCAGAGGATCAGAGAAGGAATGCAGCTGGAAGAAATAAGTGGGATGCACTGATCAGTGTGCCTTTGCTCCTTAGTTCTCCAGTTGCTGATTTCAGCAATGTAACCAGGCCTCATCTCCTTTTTAAAATAGATCGGCTGTCTCATTTGGGGGAGGAGATCATCCATGTATCAAAATCCCTTAACATAACTAAAATACATGTATTGTCAGGGTGAGGCCGAGGGTTCTGGAGGAATAATTTCAGGGACAGGGTTGAAGGCTTCCTTTCTCTGAGAGAGTATACTCTCATCTTGCTCATTAATACCTGAGGTTTTTTCAGCAGGGCAGTCTTCCATTCCACAAAAGAACTACAGCCCTCACCTACCAAACCAGCTCTCCTGTCTGAATTCCTTCAATGATATAAACCAGTGATTTTCCTCCTAATGAATGAGGATAATGTTTTTACCCTCTTGTGTTCTACGTGTCTAGAGTCTTGCATGAACTAGTATCAGAAACCTGAACGTGTTCATTGAGATAGGTCTTAAAATGAACACTTTCTAGGAAAAGTCAGTATTTTAAGAACACTCACTCAAGGAAAAATAACTTGATCTAATAGCAGCCTTTGATTTGATAGCACTGAGCACTTGACCCAGAATGTGCTGAAATTTGAAACCAGGAACTGACAATCACTTGCATTTTAAACTAGCCAACCCTACTCATCTTCAACAGTATATATACAAAGAAAAGCAATGTGCTAAGGTTTGGGGTTTATATACAACTACAACTGTGGCTAATCTCAATTAGGGAACATGATTCTAACCAGCTTGCCTGATGCAGTCTTCCTGTCAGTGTCTGGTGCTCCAGAAGTATATTCTGTGTTTCTAGATTAGTATATTTGAATCTGGTTTGCAATTCTAACTTGAATGATATTGGTTTCAATATACTGAGTTTTCTGAAGGCTTTGGTTGCTCTAAAACAGTGGGTTTACCATTTTCCTTTTGCTCATATGGAAAAAAATTTGCAAGAGATAGGTGTTTAAAAATATATTTATAGATAGTGTAAAAGAATGAAATCTCAGGACCCCAATTTTGTGCCAAGGGGAAAGAAGCCTAGAAACTGAGTCATGCAACACCTCTGTTCTTTTCCCCCAAATAGATAGCAGTAATTTTACAACCCTGTGTCACACACAGCATTATCTAGAAGCCAGGTTCCCACAATAGCAAAAGGCCATTTACCTCCCCAGATGGCTTCCATCACAAATAACTCACAAAGAAATTCCTTGCTAGCCCCTAAATCTTTCAGGATACACACACCCTTTATAAAACCAGCACATGCCAATTGCTACCTTGGGTCTGCAACCTAAATTGAACTCCTAAAACTGTTGTTAGGTCTCACACTGACAATCCCAGGTTGCAGAACAAGAACAAGATCACTCTTCTGCCTGCCGGAGATGGATGCATAATTGACTCTTTCCTCTACTCCCTTTTTTCAAATCCTTACCTTATTTTAGTAAAACACAGATGGAGTGCTAATTAGAGTCTCACTGTCTACCCTTCTTCCCTTTTATACTCCTGCTTGCTCTCTCCTTAAATACAGAGCTCCCAAAACCTTCTTAAGAAAGCACAAGTCAGCCGGGCACATTCCAGCACTTTGGGAGACCAAGGTGGAAGGATTGCTTGATCCCAGGAGTTTGAGCCAGCCTAGGCAACATAGCAAGATAGGCAATTTAATATTAAACTTGTTATTTATTATGCAAACCTAGGTACATGTTTATCTTCCTGTGAATAGAATCTTCAAGGCATAGAATATAATCAACTACATTGAGTATATATCAATAATTTACTTAACTATTCCCTTCTATAGGGTATTTAGGTTGAATCCATTTGTCCATTTTTGGCCAGGGACAGCAGTGGAGATGGAAAGGGTAAGATTCTGATATATTTGGAAGAGTCAACAGGTTTTGCTGGTGAATTGGATGCAACATATAGAAGAGACTGCATGAGTCGGGAATTAATGAGGGGTCTACACCAGAGCTGTAAATTTGGGAGTCATCCAGCATACAGGTGGCATTTAAAGTCACGACTAGGTGAGATCACCAAAGAAGTGAGCAGAGATACAGCACAGAATAAGGACTGAACCCAGTGGCTGTCTAATGTTGAGAGGTCAAAGAGAAGGAAGGAATAAAGGAGGCTGAGAAGGAGCAGCCAATGAGGTAAAAGAAAAATGTCCCCTGAAATCCCATTTAGAAATTATCTTCATCAGTATTTTACTAAAAAAATTGTTTTGTTTCACTGACAATCAAAAAAGGTAGTAGTGATCACCCAAAATTAAGTTATGGGTGCATTATCTTCCATTTTCCATAAAGTAGTTTAGAGATAATAAAGTTTTAGGAGTCACCCTGATACTAAATATCAGAGAATATAAATTTGAGCAGAAAGTATATCTTGGGTTGTATATAATTGGTTTTTAGAAATGTATTCCTTATATAGGCTAAAAAATATTGACAGATGATCAATAATAATGTATTCATTTCCCAGAGCTGCTATAACATTATCTTAGTCTAGGTGGACGAAAAGAACATACATTTATTTCCTCACAGTTCTGGAGTCCAGAAGTCTGAAATCCAGCAGGGTTGGTCCTTTCTGGAGGCTCAGGGAATCCTTTCTGTGCCTCTCTCCCCGCTTCTGATAGTGGCTAGCAATCCTTGGGGTTCCTTGACTTGCACAACTCTCTGCCTCTGTTTTCACATGGCTTTCTCTCTTTGTGTTTGAATTTCCTTCTCTCTTATCATACAAGGACACTAGTTACTGGATTTAGTGCCCATCTTAACTCCAGGATGATCTTATGAAATCCTTAATTACAGACCTTATTTCCAAATATGGTCACATCCTAAGTATAGTGTTAAGGCTTGGACTTAGCTTTTGAGAGAGACACTATTCAACCCCTATAGATGATGAAAAGATTTGCAGGATCAGCATTAAGAAGCTGCTGACCGATTCCTAAATACAAATGGAGGTTGTTTTCAAATTCAGTTGAAGATCATACCGATTTAAATCACTCATCTTTATTGATAAAATAGGGTCCTATGCAGTACATACTTTCAGACATAAATTTAAGGTTCTGTTTAACAACAACAAAAAAAGTATGGGTTGGAAAATGTCACTAAATAACAAATTCAATGTCTTTAAACACCGAGACTTTAAAATTATATTCAAGCAAAAAGACTAAGAATAAATTAACCTGTTTACAAAAATAATTATTTATCAAGTAATAATATTTTATAATAGAGCTGCCTCAAGGAATTGCCTCAGACTTCATCTCAACTGTATAGCTTACTTTCTTTAATTATTTCCTGGGATGAAAACTATTTGAATGAATGTGTCATTAAATTAAGGGATAAGTTCTCAAAAACCAATAGAAAAGTTTAAAAATAAAAACTGTCACTTATTTATAAAATATCAATTAAGGCTTCTGAATGAGAAAAAAAATCTAGTTAATGTTTGGGCCATTAGCCCTTTTCTAGTCAATCAGCCCCATCCAACCCACTTACCCCAAACTTAAGATAGAAAAATTCTGAATTGAAAAGTAGTACTGAATTTTACCAATATATGAAATTATACATAAAAATTACCATGTGAAGTAATATTTCTTTAACAAGTTAATCAAAAGCAGAATTTTCTATTTGTGCTAATTTAATATGTATTTAATATAAATGAATATATTTAATATTTGACATTCATCTTTTATCCTTATCCACGGTCACTAAATATAAGACAAATTTAGGTTTCAATTGACATTAAAGCACATTTCTGAAAAATGTGGCTTTAAAAAATTTACATACTGTATATTTGATATTTTTTAAAAAACAACAGAAAACAAATACTTCTGAATTCGTAGGTTCCCCTCACCCTTTCAACTGAAAGACTGTAAGAAGAATTTTACAGGTTATGAGGACCAGATGGAGCAACAATTTTTTTTGATATTTTAATTTACTTTTTCTGTATCTCAAGAATAATTACTTAAAAATAAGAGTTCTAAGAGCCAGAAAAATTCCCAATTAACTTTGAAATTACCATACATATCTTGCTATATCAAACACTTCAACTCTGTTAATTAAATGAGCTGCATAATATCTTAAAGATCAACCAGAGAAGAGAAAAATCTCATCTTCATTTTGACTTAGAACTCGACTTGTTCTTTCAAAGGAGTGGTTTAACCCACTAAATATGTCTATTATATAAGATCTTCTTTCTTAGAAAGTAATATTCCTTCTCTTTCATTCCTGAAATGATATTTCATACGCTTAAGCAAATTATGGACAACCATTAGCTAAGAATTAGTTATGGTAAACTAGCTAAAATTAAAATTACCTCTTTTGTTTATGGTACATATAAAACATTCCTACAGCCTTTAAAACTGAATTTTCTTTCACAAAAAGTTAAATTAACGGGAACGCAAACAGGCAATCACTAAAGCTGGTTTCCTAGTACATAAGCTATATGTTAACTCTGACACCAAACAAGAAGGATGAAATTTGGTATGAAAATCTACCATTCACAAAAGGGTGGCAAAAATGTATATTGTTAAATTGGGATAACTATGAGTTCCCAAACATTCACTGGGAATATTCAAGTTTACCTAAGTATCTCCCAGAAAGCCAGTGGCACTGCTAAAAGCTCTTGACAGGTTCAGCAGTCACTGAAAACCTTTCATTTGTTTACCAATTAATAATGGCTCCATTTCAACTTTTCAATTATATTTCAGAATAAAGTCTATGACCACTAACTATGCAGTTTTTTTGTTGCTATCACATAGCCAGTGAGTACACCGTACATATTACAGAGAAAAAACAAAGGGTTGATTGAGTTCTGTTCATTCATTCATTCACTTAATAGGCCAGTCCTAGTGACCATTTGGAGCCAGGTAAGATGCTCACAGACTTGGAAACTCTTCAGCTCTTCCTCAGACTTAGGTCACTATTGGTCACTAATGCAGACAAAGAAGTACTTTCCGACGCATCATCTTTCCTAAGGTTCAAAAATGATTCTCGAGTTATTTGAAGGATCTCTCTCAAGCCTTTGTTTTCTTGCTGTAAGAAGGGAAGCAAAATAAAGATGTAGTCGCCATTTACAAGGTAGCTACTAGAGTGCCAACATATATTAAGCCAAACACATGAAGCCAAGCATATGAACATACTAAGCCGAATATATGAAGGTACAACAAATAAAAAGCAGGTTTTGTAGCTGACATAAATGCACTAAATGATATATGTATTCGCAACTTGAATCTAAAGAGCACTTCAGACATAAATTTGAGGTTGTTTAACAACAACAAAAAAGTATGGGTTGGGAACATGTCACTAAATAACAAAGTCTCAGGTGGCCTATTCCTCAAGAATTTATTTTTATACCAGTTTTAGGCTTACAGAAAAGTTGAGCCTGAATTATAGAGTTCTATACTCCCTGCAACACCTTCACCCAAGATCCTTTTATTATTAACTCCTTTCATTCGTGTGGTACAGTTGCTAGAGCTGATGAATCCATGTTGATCCTTTACTATCACATGTACCCCCGTGTAGGATATTTTCACTGCCCTAAAAACCACTGTGCTCCATCTACTACCTACCTACTCACCTCTCAATTCCCCCCATCCCCCTTGCCCTGACAACCACTCATCTTTTCACAGTTTCCATCATTTTGCTTTTTCCAGCATGAGATATAGTTGAAATCACACGGGGCCCTTGAGAGCAGCCATTTTAACATTGCTTAGGTTTGTCATGTTTTCCTACCAGTTCACTTTGACTTACCCTCTAGTCATTAGCCAAGGACAGACCATTTTCCCAGAGATAGCTATTGATAATTTACAACTCCCTTCCCCAAGCCTGCTTTGTACTGTTTATTTTTCTATTCCCAGTTTGCCTTTCAGCCATTAAAAACCAAGATGACCTAATCTATTGGGATCAGCCTCCCATGACAAACTGCAAGGCCACTACCTGGAGTAATAAAATGTGTCACCCTGACCTCAAGACACAAGACCTATGTTATCAACACCTAAGAACGCAGTTGCTGGAGATTTTTCTCACTAGATCTGCTCCCTTATCGAAACCTTAAATACATGCTCTCTTCAGACCATATACCACACACCTTTAGTGCTCCCTTCCCATCCCTCTCCCTGGGAAGTATAATACATCCTTTTGCTTTGTCTCTACAATTCTTTGCTTTACTCCCAGGGCACCGGCCTACCTCACAGACCTAACTCTATAAACTCAAAGAGGTAGTGGATAATACCCTGGGACTGAAACCTCTTAGTACTTTAGTACTTGTATTACTCTCCATGATAGCATGGAATGGAGTACAAGCCATCTGGTTTGCTTCTCTCACTGGAATTTGAGAGCAGCAGAATCGGTTGAGTAGATTATGACATTTTTCAAGGAGTGACCAAATCTGGCACTGGTAAGTAATTTTGCCTCCTCCTCCAGATTAGTTACTGTTGAAATATTTAAAAGTAACCGTTCATAATTTATTCTCTATCACTTTGTCTTCAGTCTCACTTTCCAAATTTAAATGGTATTAAGCAGAGATTAGCAAACTGTGACCTGGCCTGAGTTCTGCTTCTAGAAGTTATATTTTATTGGAACATGGCCACACCTAAATGGCTGCTTTTCACTTACAATGGCAAAGTTAAATAGGTGCAAACAGTCTAGTTAGCAACATCTAAAAAATTTACTCTGGTGCTTTGCTGAAAAAGTTTGCCAACTCCTGTTAGAAGAATGGGAGAACACGTAAGCTCAGATAAATCATTTTTGGCCCTCTACAACCAATTTCCCCATGATTTCAAAATGAAGCTCTTTAAAGTATATTCTACTGATTTGAACTATCCAACAATGTCTCATACCTTTGCCTGCACAAAATAAAGGACGAATGAGACAAAGGCATTTAGTCCCCAGAAACATAAAAGTACCCCAAATGTTTGTAGATTAAAACAATATTTCCCTGCAATACCACTGACCTGGCCTAGTTTCCCCATAGAATGTTTTATTTACTTACTTATTTTGAATACACACAGACATTGACCCTCCTGGTTTTAAAACATAAAGCTTACATTTGCCTTATCTGACTGAGTTCCTCCCTCAGGAGACTGACCCTTTAGGAAAGGCACTGAAGCTCATGGAAACACTGCATCCAGTACTGGACCACTGCATCCAGTGAAATGCCAGACCCCTCACTCAACATTTCTGCTTCCTTCCCCCTCTCTAATTGCTATTTTAAATTCCTTCCTTCACGATGTAAACCCTCAATTTCAGTTGGCCAGGGAGCTGGATTTGAGAGTGATCTCCCATTCTCCTTGGCTGATATCACCCAATTAAAAGCCGCCTTCCCTAGCAATACTGGTCTCAGTGAATGGCTTTCTGTGAGGCAAGCAACAGGACCACAACTAAACCCCTAGTGTTTGGGCAACACTATGATCTTTAATAGAATGAACACATTTTAAAATGTTACACAACTGAAGAAATACCTAGTAAGATAAGCAATATGGGATCAAAAACCATTTTCTCAATTGCTGGTATATTTTAAGTGACTAAAGAGTCTAGATTACTGCATTACTATATAAATGGTCTTACACCATACACCCATATAACCAGCAATCAGAAGAAAAAGAACATTACAAGTACTCCAGAAAAGTATGTATGTATTTAAAAATGGGATTTATTTTCTGGTATAAGTCTTTTTATGGACAGTTTTCACCTACATTTGCAATTTAAAACTTACTTCAAGTTGAAATATTCGTTCCTGTTCCTTGCAACCCTGTTGCTCGTCAATTTCTATGGCTTTCCTCATTACTGCTGCCATTTCAGTTATCTGGTCAACATGTGCTTGTAGTTCCTGAAAAAAAGGAATGAGAATTTGAAATCAGCAAAGTACTTTATTATTTTTATTTTGGGATCCTCTACTTTTTATAAAATCTGCAGTGCCACTTAACATGAATAATATATCAGACAGATATTCACAACAAAATTGTTTGACCGTGAATGTACTTTGGAAATCAGATTTCTGTTAGGTCTAGAATTAAGAATAAGCAGAATAATATAACTAAATCTAGCAGCAAGAAAAGTGTCCAAATTTCACATTTCTCTCACAGTGATCAGTAACTTTTTCTTTTCTGCACCTACATACACTATTGGCCAAAATAATGGGAAAGATAAAAATAGTTGACACATTCAATCTCATTTTCTCCCTGAAGTCTTCATGATTTACAGATATTTTCTGTGTTTTCCATGTCTACAAATTGATCTCAACCCAATTGGTAACCTTTTCTAGATCACAATCCTCCTTGACAGCAGGAGTTGTATTTTGTTTATACCTGCCTATTAATGTATGGTACATGATAAATATTGAGTACAATGAACAGAATTCTGCTTTTAAGTATTAAAATATTAAATGGCCTTTCTTTTTTCAAATGTTGAAAATAAAACTTCAGTATAATGTAGACATGCGCATTTGTTAGGCACAGCAAGTAGCATAAATTCTTCTAATAAGATTTTCCCTAATTTTTTTGTACACCAATAATGTGCTAGGCACTGTCCTAGGCAACAGGAATAGAAAACTGTTAAGAGACGTGTCTTGATCTAAAGGAGCTTACAGTCTACTGAAAGAGACAGACAAAAAAGGTTAAAAATCACCAGAAACCTGGGAATGATCATTTTCTCCATAAATAGCTTCTATTATTCACTGTCAATTGAGTTGCTGTATTATATTAAGCCCAAAACTTAAATATAAAGGCGAATAACTTGCCAAATAAACATTGTTTCTTAAATAGTTACACTCTTTCTTTGTAAAAAAGATTTAAATAAGACCCCTGAAATCCAGACCTAGTAAACAACAGGAAGAAATGATAAAGAAAAAAATAGAAATATCTTTGGCAAATCACATTTAATGTTCTCCTAACCAATAAAAAATGCAGGTTCTTATATTTTAATGAGGAAATCTATACAGTGCTAGTACTCAGGAAGAAAGTACAATAAAAGACTAATCTGTGCTGTCCAATACAATGCTATTTAAATTAATTTAAATAAAATACACTCTTTAAAAATTAATAATTCAGTCTCAGTTGCACTAGTGACACTGCAAATGCTCAATAGCTAATGTTGCCTCTACAACGAACAGCATAGATAAAAGATATTCACATCATTTCAGAAAGTTCTATTGGATGGCCCTGATTAGATTATGGTAGCAAGAATGATATCAGACAAATACCTGTCATATGCTACAAAAGTTTAAAAAAAATCATTACAATTCCTCCCATTGTAAAGGGAGCACAATGTTTAAAAGCAAGTAAGTACTGATAACTGATAATCTGCAGCATCAGATTTAACAAGGGTAAAGAGTAAAAATTTTGAATACCAACAACAGCTTTCTTAATTTATGATTTGGCCAGTCCTATGGCACTGACCTAGGATACAAAACTACATAGGAAGCAAGTATTTCTTTGCCTTTCAAAAGGAAGAAAAAGACTACTAATTTTTTTCAGGACAGAGTCCATTCTAACAAGTCCATTATGAGAAAAACACACAGTGCTTCAAATAGAACGGTATTTTTACAGGACCAGTTAATGGATCTCTTACTAACTATAAAATCTTTAGAGAAGTATCACAGACATTTTAATGAGCACAAGAGGCAAGATCTCTGCTTTCAAAATCATCTTGAAGTGAAGAAGTGTCACCAACATAAGCCCTGAGCTGTCTTGAAATGCCTTTCATTTCTAACTTTTGTCTAGGTTTACCGCTACTTTACTCAATAATGACTTGCCACAACTTTTTTTAAAAAAAGAAAAAAAAAAAGACAGTTGAGATACAATGAAGAGAGCACTACTACAATACTGAATCCTAACATCTAAACAAAGGCATTTTTATTTCATTTGTGAACTCAAACTAAAGGACTATAAACTATCACAAATCTGAATTAAAACATTTCATTTAATACTTTGACCAAAATTTTTATGAAATCGAGCTAAAATTACTGCCAAGAAAATATATTTGGATGTCCAGAAAGAGAATGACTGTTTTGCAGAAACAAAAACTGCAGCAAAACCTAACACGAGCAAATAAGTGAAAAGCTGGGTTAAGTAAACTTTAAAACTTGCAACCTAAGTAACTTTTAAAACCTATCAAACAGGTTGTATATGATACAATACACAGAATTAGTGACAGATTTTTAAAGTCTCTATGCTGAATAGCATAGCTATACAAGGCATAGTATTCTTTTAATCAATTTCATTATTTGCTGATCTAATCTGGGAGAAAAATTCAATGTAAAAGAACTTTTAAAATGGACCCCCCCCCTACATCCACACCCCAAAAGTTGACTTTTATTTAGTGTACATTCTGATTTGCTTCCAAGTGCCTCCTCTCCAGTCCATGTTGAGGTGCTTCAAGGATGTGTCGAGATGCAGCAAGGAACAATCCTTCGGAGTTGTTACGATGTAGATGTACCATGTCAATCTGTAGTATAGAGTCATTATAATGTTAATACGGATATTATCCGTAGTTTAAACACTGAATGAGTGTTAGTTCATGCGTGTTAGCCGACTGTTTGAAATGTTTGTTTTTTTAAGATTTCCAAAAAGGCATTTGTTCAAAAATAATGTAAAAATGGATATTTAGATGAAAATGAGTTCTCAAATTTTCTAATGATTTTAAAATGTGTACCCAAATTCTAGGTGAGGGCAAAGTTCTGTGTGCCAATGGTCTTCAGAAAGGTCTCTGACTCCAAAATGCTGCTATGTGTAACCCTATTTCTTAATCCTAAATGTGTTATAAAATTCTTTGCTTTAGGCCTATCAGAGCACTAGTACCTAACAAATCTCAGAATGCTACACTTTGGGCCATTATCAAACAAGTTTCTCTGCTCACTCACTTCTGCTTGTTGATCCTCCTTCACCCTGCAATTAATTCAAGGCTGGGTGAATTTAGATGGATTTTCTTCCTTTCCTTGACACCTTTCCAGATTTTCCTCATGAGATCTAATACTGTTGTATCTAGTATTCCAGTAACAAGTCAGATCTCTATTTTAGGATTCATCATATCCTATCTTCTGTTAGCAATTTTTGTGCCTGTATCTCCCATTATACTGTAAGCTCCTATGGTGAAGTAATGTAACTTATTCATTCACTCACTTATTATGACTCATAATAACTAACCCAGTGTGACTATTAATAAATGTTTAGCTAAGTCGAAGTGTCTCCTTTTTGGGAAAAATCAAAATCACAAACATTAATATGTATTAGTTAGAATTAATAACAAGTAACTGAATAGTCGTTTTATGGAAGGCAAGGATCATCAGCACTGAGATGGAGAATTCAATCTATATAATGCAAAAAGGTGGTTTACAGCTATCTTAGGAAATGTTTAGCTTCACTGACTAATAAATCAGCTCTGGTCAATGGCAAAATCTAATGTATTTTAGAAAACATTTGCTTCTGTTAGAGTTGCTACCTGGTGGGTCCAACAAGCTGCAGTATCCTATTTTAAGTCCTTTTTTTTTTTTTTGGTCACGGTATTCTTCCCTTTAGATCTTCAAAATTTTATTTTTAAGATTACAAAACATATGAACCTTTTGGAATTTCTCAATTTACATTTTTCTTACCAATAATTTAAGTCAATTTCTCATTGCATCTTTAAAAAAATAGCTATATCTTTAAATTTAGATCATTTTATAATGGTCTCATTAACAACAGATATATTTTATAGTCAAAAGAATGCGACTTAATGTCTAAGGATTTCCATATAGTTAGGAGATGAATAGCTTAATTAGTTAATATTAACCCTGCATGTATTAATTTAATTTCTTATTTTACTAGTTGACACAAGAAGTACCTATGTAAGTTCTCTAATATGTATGTTGCTACATAAAGAGCTATTTGTTAGGCATTTAATTCTAATAGAATTATTAATAATTCAAAAACATCTACAAACATCAAAATGAAAGTTTTAGGAATCAGTTTCCATAATCAAGATTAAAATATGTCCTTTCCTATTTCTGCTATAACAAGTGAAAAACTCTCATATCACTATTTATAAGATAATATTAGTAATAATTAATATTAGTTAGCTCACCATTACCCAATACAGATAATAGCCTAGTTACCATAACCTACTCTATTATTTTTATTTCACACCAGCAGTCAAAATCAGTTTAAAACAAAATGCAAATGAGAAGGGATTATTCCACTGGCCTTCACAGCAGCTGTATGGGACATACCAAAGGAACTAGACACAAGGATAACAAAAAGTAAGATATATCGGGAATAACACCAATTTCTAATCATTTCAGCTTTGTCTCTAAAAAATGATGTCAATTGGGATGCAATACTGAGGGAGAGGAGCAAAATGTTTGTTTGTTTGTTTATTTATTTTTTCTAGACTCTACCCGCGGGGGCAAAATTTTGTATGTTGGTTCTTTTTTTTATTCCCAAACCCCATGGTTTTGCTATTATAATCAGAATCATCTATAGCCTGGATGAATTACTTTCATTCAGAAAACAGTCTTAAGAAAAACAATCTACATTAAGTTGCTTTCAGATCTTAAAAAAGGTTTTCAACATTTCAATTTTTGATTTTGCAACAGAATTCACAAGTTTATTAGAAAAAACATTTCTTAAAAACAGATAAACTTATAAAAATAATTTTGAATTGAACACTTACCTTTATTTCCAAAATAAAGCTTATTTTTGAATTTATATATTTAAGGTTACTAAGAAGCAATGAGTGTTAGAAGAGTAAATCAAACAGAAAATGATATATAACAAATGAAAAAAAAGCAGAAACTGTCAATAAAAAGATGAAGTATTCAGTATCATGTAAGATGGCATTATTAGATCTTGTGAGTAAAAAAAAATTCTAAATACAAGTTAACCAATTGTCCCTCTTTTCCATTTCAAGTCACATTTATAGAAATGGATTACCTTGGAATGTTGCTCTTTTAACTTCATTATTATACCCGGATCATCTTTTTTGCTAGCCATTAGCAATCTAAACATTTGTTCTCGATACTTGCTCATTATAAGTTCCAAGGCGGACTGATGTTCCTCCAGGGATGTACGCAGTTCTATCAAGGAAAAAAGTGTATTCAAATCTGAGTTAAAGGTACACAAAATATGCTCTTCCCTATTACATTTGTCAAAAAAAGCAACTAATAGGGCGTTTTAATGCAAAAAAATCTAAGCATACAATAATAAAGGACACTAAATGAAGTCCCCTATTAGTTTTTTGAAGGAACATATTAAACTCGTTTTTTGAGGATCATTTCAAAAAACATTTACTGAACAGCAATTAAAATATCACACAATGCTCTCTCTATATTAAGAATACAAAAAAATCACAGAGCTCAGATTCTAACAGAAAAAACAAATATGTGGTAAGTAAAGAATAAAGCTTTATTCAAATATACTTAAGAAATGTCTATGGGAAGTAACTGGTGGAAGCTTCATATAAGCGCTGTGTTGAGATGAACTTGACTTCCTTCAGTTGAAAAATAAAGGAATGGGCATTCTAAGCAGGGAGGCATGACAATGGGTATGTTTAGGCACTGATTTGGGATGGCAAGAGCAATGGGCTCCTGGTGAGGAGAGCTGTAGGAAGAAGATAAAAAGGAAGTCTGGGAATTGACTTTGAGGATCTTTGTATAAGGAAAAAAGAATATAATGAAGTTCTTATTCTGATGCTTCTGCTGATGATGGACTTGAGGAGGGAAAACAGACTGGAATTAGGGAGCCCAGTTAGGACGATTCAGGCAAGAGACTAAGCACTTAAGCTGGGACCAACACTGCAAACAATGGAGCTGAGTTATTTCATAGGAAGCAACAATGGCGCTAACTGGATTTTGAGAGTGAGAATCTAAGAGGGTGCCAAGCAAGGTAGCAATTAAAATGTAGGAGAGGATAAAAAGCAATAAATATGATTTAGGCACATGGACTAGAAACAGGACTAATGTCAAAAAGCAACTTTAGTTGGCTGTTTTTCTACTTTTGAAAATATTAACTGGTCCCAAATCAAGAGTACAATTGCCGAGTAAAGTTTTCTTTTACCATACATAGTAATAATGGATCTTACCTTTGTTCTCTTGTTGTAATTCTCTGATTTGTCTGTTTTCTTGCTGGATTCCCATAACTAATGTGGACCGTGGCCGATGTCTTGCAACTTCATTAAGTTCTTGAATTTCTTCCTGATACTAAAAACAAACAAAAAACAAACAAACAAAAAATCATGGGAATAAAATATATATCTGATATATAAAAATAAATAAATATCTGAGAAAGTTCTAGCTTGTATTCAGAATATATAAAGAACTCTTCCAATTTAAGAATAAAAAGAAAATAATACAATTTAAAAACTGGCAAAGGATTTTAACAGAATTGAATAGACATTTCTCAAAAGAACAAATCATATGGCCAATGAACACATGAAAAGATACTTAACATCATTAGTTATCAGGGAAATACAATTCAATACAACAGTGAGATACCACTTCATAACCACTAGGATGATTATAATAAAAAAGACAGACTGTTGAAGAAATTACAAACTTCATACATTGTTGATTGAATGTAAAATGGTGTAGCTGCTTTGGGAAACAATCTGGCAGATCCTCAAAAAGTTATTATAAAAGTTATTATATGATCCACCCATTCTACTCCCAAGGATATATACCCAAGAGAAGCGAAAACGTGTCCACACAGAAACTTGCACACAAATAGTCATAGCAGTACTATTCTGTTTTTTCTTTTGTTTGTTTGTTTGTTTTTGAGTCAGGATCTCACTCTGGTGCCCAAGCAGGAGTGCAGTGGCCCAGTCACGGCTCATCACAGCCTTGGTCTACTAGGCTCAGGCCATCCTTTCACTTCAGCCTCCTGAGTAGCTTGGACTATAGGTGTAAGCCACCACAACCAGCTAATTTTTAAAATTTTTGAGCGACAAGGTCTCACTGTGTTGCCTAGGCTAGTCTCAAACCCCTAGACTCAAGCAATTCTCCTGCCTCGGCCTCCCAATGTTCTGGGATTATAGGTATGAGCCACCGCACGTGGCCCAGTGTCATTTTTAACAGCCAAACAGTGAAACAATTCAAATGCCCCTCAACTGAATAGATAAGTGCAATGTACTGTATGCTTACAATGCAATATTATTTGGCACTAAACAGGACTGAAGTACTGATACATGCTACAACATACATGGACCTGAAAAACCTTACATTAAGAGAAGGTACTCACAAAAAGCTACATATTGTATCATTCCATTCATATGAAATGTCCAGAAAAGGCAAATCACAGAGCGAGAAAGATTAGTGGTTGTTAGGGACAGTGGAGAGGGGAAACTAGGGTGAGATCCCTAATGGATGTAAGGTTTTGTGGTGATGAAAATGTTCTGGAATCAGAAAAAGGTTACATTCGCACAATCTGGGAATATACTAAAACCCAATGAACTGTACCCTTCAAAAGGGTGAATTTTAAGGTATCAGATTATAACTCAATAATAATAGAACGTGCAAAAGAAATGCAACAATATTTTGCATTAAAATTAGAATCTAATTTGAAAATTACATTTATTTATTTTCAAGTCATTTTTATGAGCCTTAGTAAATACATTCATGATGACACTTCTGGTTCTTATCTTCAGATATCAAACTCCTTAATTTTACAAATCAATAAGAGGTGTATATTCACTTAAGTGCCTGAGACTAGCTGGACAGTTAGGGATGCAGATAATCTGTTTAGGACAACACAGCTGCAAAATAAAATAAGCAAACTTGCTCCATTATTTCCAGCAATTTTGTTAAAAGCATCATCTCATGGTTGCTTCCCTTTACAAAATGGATTAGTTTGAAGAGAGTTGACTTTGAATATACATTTTTGCCCTCTGATTTCTACCATAACATTGGAGGCTTTATAAAAGAGTTCAAAATTTATATCAGAGGAAGATTTAATGGTAGCTAAACTCCATGGCCCACTGGAAGATTCTCTTATACAACAGTAAAAATAGCAAGAAGTAAAGCCCTCTTAATTTCTTTAACTGGCAGCGTTAAATGAAAAATAAGGCAGCAAATACAAATGCAATAACTGCACAAGGTGTAAATCAGGTATTTCCTTTCATCATTTTCAAGATTATTTTGTTGTTTAATAGCATTACCTAAGTACTTTTATGAAGAAAGATATGAACATTTCTGTATTAAATAAGATAAAGCAAAATATGTCAACATTAGTAAAAGGAATTATCTGGTCTTTGTCAAATGTATCTAGAATTAACAAATTCATTTATTTTTAAAAACTTAAATGTTCAACTCTATCATAAAAATAAGTAAACAAATCTACAGATTTTAGAACATATATACATGTGTTATATCACCTGCACATAACAAAATTAAAGTAAAACTGAAACATACAAGCTACTTTAAAATGTTAGAGAACTCTGAAAAAAATTAGATACTAACTAGGCAGCAATTTATGATTCAAGTAATACATAAATGCCCAAAACTGCTTTGTTAAATGGAATCAACAAGAAGAAAAATCAAACCTGCTTCATGGCTTCTACTCGCTTGTTGAGAGCTGTGGTTTGCTCAATTAGAGATTCTGCTGCATCGTCGTGATCTCTCAGTCTTTCAACAAGGGCTTTAGCATCAGCAAGTGCCTTCTCAATTGTGCAACTCATTTCTAAATATCTATAATTAAAATTAAAATCAAAACTCAAAATCAGCATATCACCTTATTTTAGTTTCATGTTAATATAGATATGCTTTAACCACATTTGTTATAGAATTGTTCATTGTCTAGGTAGAAAAATCATCTAAGAACATCTTAGGTTTTGCTGTTAGACTGGCACAAACTTAAAGGTGAATTTATAATATAAAAAAACTAGAACACATATAAAAGATTTGCAGAAGCTGGGCTTGGTGGCTCAGCCTGTAATCCTGTGCCTTTGGGAGGCTGAGGTGAGTGGATTGCCTGAGCCCGCGGGTTTGAGACCTGCCT
>NW_007247722.1:862228-878494 GCF_000164805.1 Carlito syrichta | reverse complement strand
TTACACTTAAATAAGAGGATTAATCAAAGTAAAATTAAAAAATGTCAATTTAGAAAATATTCAATATATGACTAGAAATTTCCAGAGAGCTTTAAGAAGTAAACAATTTAGAAATTAATATAGTTTCTGACTCTTTAAATAAAACCATCAAAAGATGTGTCTTCTACGATTTGAGAGACTTAGATAAAAGTACGTGAAAATATGACAAGCAAAAGGGCCATTAAGCGAACCAATGTACAACACTGGCTAGCATTCAAAAAGACAACTATCCAAATCTAGTCAAAGATGCTGCTCCAAGGGAGACATTAGTATCCAACAATTAGCATCTTATATTTCCTCTAAACTTCCAAGTGGGATTATCTAAAATTGTAGATGGACAATACTACAACTTTCTTATTTCCATGGGCATCACTATATCTCCATAGTCTAGAATATGTTGTAAAAGACTTGACAGAAAATAAAGTTTATCTTGGTTTAATAGAACAACTCAAGTAGTAGAAATCATTAGTGGTCTTAGGTCCTAATCTGTAAATGATATTGTTGAGACCACAATCAGAAGAGTACTTCTTTATGCACTGAAATACAACATCTACAAACAGAATTGGATCTCTTTCCAAATAAAATGTACTAAGGTTCCTACATACTGTCAGATAGCTGACCCAGCTGAGAATACCTGTATCGTGTATTATTGAAGATGTTGGGAAAAAAAAAAAGCAGGGCATACTCCCAGAGTCCTCTGAGCAAAAGAATCCATGGACATAGACAGATTCATTGTAGCAGAGCTCTCAGTCTAGATAATCATAAATCTTTCTTTTGGGGGTATGAAAATGATACACTGTGTTTTGGGAATATTAACTCAACAACATGTCACCAAAAACCCACTGCCTATTAAATCTTATACTTTAATTTATTAGGTAAGGTTTAGCCTCTTTGCCTCAAAGCAATCTTCAGAGCTTATTCTGAGCTTATATTTTAAGACTAATTTTACCACACATAGTAAATCCCTATTGCTAAAGGGAACCCCCAAATTTTCTATTAGTTGAATAATTATACTGTTACTTTCTCTTTTTCATGATACCAGTCACTGGTATAATGCTTTTTTTTTTTTTTTTAAGAGTTAAGGCCTTGCTCTATTCCCAGGTTAGAGTACAGTGGCATGATCATAGCTCACTGTAACCTCAAACTCCTGGGTGCAAGTGATTCTCTCCCCTTAGCCTCCCAAAGCACTGGGATTACAGGTGTGAGCCATTGCCTGGTGTAATCCAGCAACCTTTACGTACTGAAAGACAAATCTCATGATTGTGTTTCCGTAATTCAGTAAGTATCCAAGCCCAAGACAAAATTTTAAATTCTCTAGTACCAAATCCTGACTTTACTGTTTATTAAAGGGCTTTAAATTAAAAATAAAAAAGTGACAATACTAGGACTGATATACACTAGGTACTTCAGTTACTCTAATAAAATTCAATTTCTTACCAGAAGTCAAATTGATCAAATGTCATCCTCTGAGATAGAGCAACTTACTAAAATTAAATATATACACTAATGGCTGACAAGCTTTTAGAGTAATCCACTTCTCTGAAATGCTGCAAAGAAAAGTTCCTCAGACATCTTTTATTTATTTTATTTTATTATAGAGATGGGTACAAGTCAGGATTATCTACACAAGTAGGCTGGGTATAGGTGGAGTTGGGGCCTCCAACTGGTCCTTACCTCTCCTGGTTCAGGACCAGGTACCCTTCGTGTTGTTACGTTCCCCGCTTCCTCCAGCAGTGTCCAGTGACTGCCGATCCCTCCCTTGTGCTAATGTGAGTAATGTTTAGGTCTCACTTATGAGTGAGAACAAAAAACAACACATACATAACTACTTGATGGCTTAATGGTAGTTACCTAACATAACTGCTTCCAAAAGGTAGACATGCACAGGAGGAGTATACTCTGCAAACTTGTATACTATACTGTACATACTATAGAAATATTATACTTTACCACTTTAAACAGATTGCTTCGACTAAATCCTTATGCAAGGGCCTCACATAAAACAATAAAATAATAAATCCTTGAAGTTCAAAGATTTCATCATACATACACAAAATCTGGCCTGTCAAATTCCGGAAGGACTACAGAATGATCAAGTTGTAAGATCCATGAAGATAAAAATGGACACAATCAGACTGGTTACCTGATAGCACCAAATAAAACCTCAAACAGATAAAACCTCAAAAACTCTAAGAAACATCTCATTTCAGTAGGGAAAAAAATGGCTACAATATTAAACAGATGGGAAAATTTATCTTGGATAGTAGAGGATATGGTTCAGTTAATGCCTCATTTGTAAATAATCTGAAAAAATTTTAACAGTAAAGCAAAGACTAAAACCACGCCCAAGAAACTTTCTGAACATTTTCAAGTAGATTTAATAAAGTTACTTCTCTCTATAACTTAGAAATATGTAATATTTATTTTTAAATATACTAGTAGCAGTATATTAGTGTTATTGATAGGATATAAGAGTCCCTGTTAAAAAGCCACAATATTAACAATGGCTAAAATGATAACACATTTCATGTTTCGTACAAAGGACATTCCAATTTGTCAATCCAATAATGTAGAAATAAATTTAACTGAAATGGTTGAAATTTATGAATTTCAATTATGCAACACTTTGCTTCGTCCTAAAAAACTTTATTATCTTTATCATTTCCAGTCCTCAGGAAATCCCAAGCAGGACAAATTCAAGGAGATCTAAGCCCAGACACAATATAATCAAATTTCTGAAAACTAAAAACAAAGAGAAAATTATCTTTGAAGCAGCCAGAGAAAAAGGAGAATGTGAATGACTGTAGATTTCTCATCAGAAATGAAAGCCAATAGAAAATGGAACATTTTTAAAGTGCTGAAGGAACAGAAGTGTCAGTCCAAAACTCTAAATCCAGCACAAATACTCTTCAGATATAATGGTAGGAAAAAAAATTCTCAGATGAAGAAAAAAAATTCATTTCCAGTAGACTTGTGCTGAAGGAAATTCTTCAGATAGAAGCAAAATGACATCAGAAGAAAACTTAAGAGCATCAGGAATGAAGAAACAGCAACAAAAATTGTTGTAAAATGTCTGAGGTTTGAAAATAAGAATTATAACTTTCATCTGATAAAATTCTTAATTTATGTGGCGGCAATACATAATACAACTACAACATAAAGGGGAGCGAAAGAGCAAAGCTGCCTATACAGTGATAAGATTTCTTTCTTTCTTTCTTCCTTTCTTAATTTTTTTTTGAGTTGGGAGTCTCACTCCATTGCCCAGGCTGGAGTGCAGTGGCATGCTGACCGCCACCTGGCGTCCGCCTGCTGGGCTCTGGCGATCCTTCCACTTCAGCCTTCCAAGTAGCCGGAACTATGAGAGCACGCTACCACGCCCGGCTGATTTTTGATTTATTGTAGAGACGAGGTCTCACCAAGTATATGGACCTTCTGTTCTGTCTCTGTCAACACCACACTGTCTCACCTTGGCCTCCCAAAGCACTGAGATTACAGGCTGAGCCACGGAGCCCGGCCTTGTGATAAGATTTTGATTGTTTCACTTGAAGTTGTAAAAATATCAATTATAAGTAAACTGTAAAAAATTTACATATATTGCAATTCTAAAGAAACTCCTAAAAGAACTATATAGAGGATACAAAAAAGAACTCCTAGAAATAGTACGTGGTTTTAGTGATATCATAAGATACAAGCATAAGAATCAATTATTTTTCTATATACTAGCAATGAACAATTGGAAACTAAAAAAAATTGTTTAAAGCACCATACATTTACAATAGCTAAAAAAAAAAAAAAAAAAAAAAAAAGAATTCTTGGGGATAAATTAAAACACATGCAGAATCTGTACGCCGCTAACTACAAAATACTAATTAAAGTAACTAAAGAGGACCTAAATAAATAAATGGAAGAACATACTGTGTTCATGGATTAGAAGACTTAACATAGTAGAGATGTTCGTTTTCCACAACTGTTCTCCAGATTTAATGCAATTTCCAATAAAAACCCCAGCAAGATTTATTTGCAGAAACTGATAAGCTAATTCTGAAATTTCTATGGAAATGCAAAGAAACTAGAATAACCAGAACAATTATGAAAACAAAGTTGGAGAAATCACACTACAAACTTTCAAGACTTACTAAAAAACTACAGCAATCAGACAGTGTGGTGTTGACAGAGACAGAACAGAAGGTCCATATACTGGCCCACAGAAACATGGCCAATTGATTTTTTGAAAAACATGCAAAGGCAAGGCAAGTCAAAGGAGAAAGGTTCTTTTTTTAACAAATGGTATTGGAAGAACTGGATATCTATATGCCAAAAGATTAATCACAACATAATTCTTACACTGTATACAAAATGGATCATAGTTCTAAATGTAAAATGTAAGTGTAAAATTAAAAATAAATACTCCTGGGAAAAATAATAGGAGAAAGTCTTTGTGACCTGAGGTTAGGCAAAGATTTTTTTTTTCTAAAATGATACTAAAGGCATGATTTATAAGAGAAAAAAATGGATAAACTGGACTTCATCAAAATTATAAACTTTTTTTCTGGGAAAGATATTGTTAAGACAGTTTGAAAAGACAAGCTACAGACTGACAGAAAACATTTTCAAATCACTTATCTGACAATGGATTTGTATCTAGAATACAAAAAAATTTCTCAAAACTAACAAGAAAATAATCCAATTAAAAATGAACAAAATATTTTATCACTTAACCAAGAAGCTACAGATAGCAAATAAGAACAAGAAAAGATGTTCAACATCATTAGCCATTAGAGAAAAGTGATTGGAACCATGTACAAGATCCACCCTATTAAAATAGCTATTTATCTCTACATCAATACCAAATTGCCTCAAATTTAATAGCTGTAGAATAAACTCTTGCTATCTGATATAGCAAGTCACTGTTTTATTCGTTAAAACTTCTTCACCTATTTTTGCTTTCTCTAAAACCTAATTCAATCCAAATGGATCTCTAGGGTACTGTAGAGTAAAATCAAACTACTAGGTAATAATTTTAATTAAGTCAAACTGTTGGTAGTTTCTGAACCTGAGCAATATTATCGTATATTGTCATTTGGGCAAGAAGACAAGTATTATTCCCATTTTACCAGTGAGGAAATAGACTCAGGGATTCCAAATATAGAGAGCCAAATGACAGCACCACAAAACAAGGAAAGAGCCACGCCAATAACCAGAAATAGAACTTCTGATTCCCAGTCTAGTGTTCTATTCTTGAGCCAAGCTGGATCCCCAGGGCCCTGTTTGCTTTTTACCTACAGAAAAACCATCTCACTGTCTTTAAGTGGAAGAACAAAGCAATTTTCCTGACCCTATCCCACAAATGGAATTTCAAAGGTATTTTTAAAACATCATTTCAAACCAGCTGTAGAAAATAAATGGAAATGTATATGAAGAAAAAATTTTAACAAAATTTCAAATATTTTCCAGGTATCAATAAAAGACTAGCAATTTTAATTAGGCATCATAGCTAATAAGATCAATGCATGCTTATTAGATTCACTTTTAAAAATTATAATTAACATTCACTTTAAAAAATATCCTCTCTCTAGATTGCATAATGAAATACTTCAAAATGAACTACACTTAAAATTTTTTGTGTATTCACAAAAACATATCTATTCAGGGAAAAGGAATTATAAACAGTAGGTAATAATTTTATTAGAACTTCAGAAAAACAGTGAGACAGTTTCTGAAAATTTGCATGTTCATTTCCTGTATGTGAAACCACAGAAAAGTTTAAAATATAATGTGCATATACAGTGCCACCATTTTTAAAAACAATTGTGCTTTCTCCCTTTTTTTGACTAGTAAGTGGAGAGGCAGAACAATTGCTTTCCAAATTCTTTAACAAGTTTCAATTTTTAAAAAACAGACCAGTAAAAAAGGAATATTCTAAATTTATCTGCCTATTTTTATAGTGCCTATCTTAACCAGCCAGAATACATTACTTACATTATTTTCTATAGGTAGGCCCAAATTACACGTGCATTTTTCTTAAAAGCAAGTGTTTTTTTCTTTTCTGCATTAGCCACATTCTCGCCCACTTTACCACCCAAAGACATCTGCAGTTAAGACTCCTGGCAGAAGGTTCAGAACATTTTGCTGCTGATAAAAAAAAAGAAAACCCACCACCCACCCAAGACAGCAATTGCCAGCTGTTTACTTTTAGATTTTGGTGAAGAAAAATTTTAAGAAATTCAAGTCATTCTTCTGTTTCCTTCATCCACAGCTAAGCCTGTACAGAAAATACTGTGACTCTTTAGACCTCAGATGTGTCTTTAAATGTCAACAATCTAGTTTAAAATTTTTTATTGTTTAGGCAGGTGCCTCTAGTGTTAATTAGTACATAATATTAATTGACCCATACTTTTCTAATAGAAAAGTAAAAAGGTATAGTTATGGCTTTCATAGAAACTTATGAGATAGAATGCACATGATTACACACAAAAACAAGCATTTAAACAAGCATATCACTATATTTGAAAGTACAGAAAATGTCCACTGTCATTGAAAATGCTAGAATGACTACATTTGAAACTTTGTGAGGCAGCTTTCTGAAGAAAATGAATTTTTAAAGTTGGAAGGAAAAGAATTTACAAGTAAGGACATTGGAGGATTTTTAAAAAATTACACATTTAGTCCTGAACTGTGATTAAATATAGGTTGCATATACGTATTTTCAAAGAGTTTATGACAATTCACGAAGGAACTAACCTGACCTAAACCAGTTATTTCTGACCTCTAGGCTAAGGTCTCAGTGAAGAGTTGTCTGACTGCACATACACCAACCACTGTCTGTAGTGTAAGACATTTCTCTCACATATATCCCATTGTTTTCCAAATATAAACAGATACTAGAAAAATATAATGCAAAATGCTCCGTGGAGAGCATTTAAAAGCATAGTCGTTTTCTGCCATTATGGGTAGTTTCAATCAACAAATACTAAAAGCACAATTGTGTGTGTGTTAGAAGCACAGGCTTTCCATATGCTAAACAGGCCAGGGCCTTTAAGTTAATACACAAAGTTCCTTCTGGCTCAAAATTTTATGATTTCAAAGGACTAAGGACTCCTATGATGAATTCTTTTTAACGATTACACTGTAAATATGTATACATATGTACATATGTGTACCAAGTATTGGACTAGCTTTTGTTTCAAAGATGTGTAAGACACGATTCCAGACTCGAATTCAAACTGGCAGGAGAGACAGCTACATGAACAAACAACACAACCTAATAAATACTGCAGAAGAACTGTTTCAAGCCTGTGGGTATCAATGACACCCGGTGGGGGGAGAAGGGGTCCTGAGAGGACAATGATTTATGAAGTGGGATTTGACAGGTGGTAAAACAGAGAACGGAGAGTAAACAATCCAGACATGGCAAAGCACATCCAGAGGTGCTAAGCTGTGCAGGTAAACAGCATGTTTGGGGTACAGCCTGTGCAATCTGGTGTGGCTGGATATTTAAGTTTTTGGAGGAGAAGCAAGCCGAGATGAATTAAAAAGGTAAAATGAACTGCGACTGACTGTAAAAGGTCCTGAACGAGGTGCTTACCAATTAGGACTTGATCCTGTCAGCAATCAAATTACCAAAGTTTAAGGAGAGAGACAGAAACAGATGTGCATTTCAGAATAAGTCTATGGAAGGATAATGGAAACCACAGAGGGGGTGAGGGGCGGGAAGGGATACACTAACTCTGGCGAGTGAAGAAGAAACAACAGTGCAGTGCCAGTGGAAACGCAGAGCCTGGGTTTGGACCCTAGGTTTCGAGTCTGGACAGCGGGACAGACACCGATCCCATAATCAGAGACGCTAAGGCAGGAAGAAACCAGAGAAAGAGCAGCACCTCCGTGGAGAGCAGCTTCAAGAAGAGGGCACGGTTATCATTTCGGAAGCCGCGAAGAGGCGAAATGACAATAGAAGGGCCCCTCGCACGGCGAGCTCCCGAGGGGAGGCGGTAACCGACAGGAAGGTGCGTCCACGGGTCACGGTCAAGACTTTCCAAGAAACTTTCCCACCGCACCTCCGGGGAGAGGGGCCGGGGCCGGGGGAGGCAGTCCGGCTTCCGGGAACTGGGCGCCCGCGGGAGAAGTGGCCAGGACCGGGCTCCAGCGGTTTGGGAGGCGCCGAGCAGCGGAGCGGCCCGGGCGAAGGGAGCTTCCCACTCGTCTACACCCGCTCCCGTCCCGGGTTGATTCCACTTACTCCACTCTCAATCCTCGCAGTCGTCAGCTGTGGCAGTCAGGAAGCAAAGCCTCTAGCAAGTGGGACCTAGGCACCCCAGGGAAGAGACCCCGCGCCCCTCTTCGGCCTCCTCAGCGAGCGGACGCAGGACCGGACAGTGGCAGCAGAGAGGAGGCTGGGGAGCTATCGAGCTTCAGCCCCATCACTGAGCCGGGACCGACTACCACCGCCCACTCCTGCTCCCCAAGGGATTTAGCCTCGCGAGATTCCCTTCCTCGCGTTACCGTGGAGGCAGAGCCGACCACTCGCCGATCTGAACGAGAGGTAGGGGCGGGGCCCTCCTAGGTCCGCCCTACTTAACCACGCCCAGGTTTCGCCCCGCCTCTCTCAAAGTCTCGCGAGTTTTTGGAGGGGACCCATCCTGGGTGGAGAGACCGAGAAGGGGAGACCGGGTGGGTGGGCCCTACGCATGAGGGAGTCGTGGCTGGTTTAGCCAGTTCTGTGGTTGGTACTTAGCTGTTGGGGAGGCTTTCAGGTCGCCCAGATTGCTTTTCCCAATGGGTGATGGGGAAAATTAGCGGGTAGAAAATCTCGAGGGGTGGGGGCTTTTTTTTTTTTTCCTTTTCCTTAGCCCCGCCCTCTTCCTGTTCGGCGACTTCGGCGTCTGGCCCTCTGAGGGGGAAGGGCAGCTTGGCGGGGGCTGTCGAAGAGCGCTCTGCGCACGCGCGGGCTCGAGTGCGTGCGAGTGCACGCGCATGCGCGCGTCCCCGCGTTTAGGAAGCTTGAGGAGCACCGATGTGCTCGGAGATGAACGGGGAAGGCACAGTCCCTGGTCTGTGTACCAGACACTCCTGACTGTGCGCTGACTCTGCGCACCCAGCCTGCAGCCTTTTCCAGGGAGGCTGTGGTCCATAACCTCTGTTCGTTTGCACTGCAGGACCTGGCACGAAAGTAAGCGAACCTCGATCCTGAGGTCTTTCCTATCCGTTCACCTTGTGTTTTCCACCCCCTCCTTCAGCAAAGTGTGTCTGGAAGATTTCCCGAAGAGAGTTTTGCATGAAGGAGAGGTGCGTTTGGAAGCAGGAGAAGAAAATAGGCGAATCGGGAAAAGTCTGTTCGTTTTGATGAACACTTTTGCTCTGCTTGCCATGTGCTTTTGAATGTGGTTTGTCTTATTCAGTGTAAGATTTTGTTAGCGAAGCAAGGCAGTTCCATATGCTCTGTTTTAATAAGAAAAAGTTTTAAAAGTTCCTCCTTCCCACCAGTAGACTTAAGTTTTTCTGGTCTGCATGGTAAATTGGTGTTTCAAACGTTAAGTGGGAGAGTGTGTATTTGGGGTCCTTGTCCTAAAGCGAAGACCTAATATATATCTTTGGAGATGTTTATCATGTTTTGACTTTTTGATGTCACGCCTTTTTCCTGTTAATTCTCCCTTCCCCAGCCCCTGCCCCCTTTTTCAGAACTCTTGAAACGTTTTTCTTGGAGGGAAGTCTAAAAATGCTGGCTTGGGGATTTACGTGTGATTGATGCCAAATAGCAAGGATCCTCAAAATTGTATTTGAAGAGTATTTGTCATTATGTTTTGTGTATGCTGAGGGAATTAAATACAATTATATGTTAATGGTTTCTTCTGACAATTTGAAGTTTGTTCAAAAAGCAAAAAAAAAAAAAAAGTATGGACTGTAATTTTGCCTGTGCCTAGTAGAATGACAGCCTCGTATGGTGTATGGTGTAGTTCATCCCTTGAATTGATACAGTTGCTTTCTGGTTATGACCACATTAAATCTTGCCCTTTGTTGGACAGATTTCTTTGAACACATCATTTGTGTTCTCTACCAAATTTTCTTGAGGAAAAGACAGTCTTCTTGAGAAAATCAGAAATAATTTAAGATATATATACACGTTTGACTGAAATATTTTTCCCCCTACAGGTTAAAGCAAAATGAAGATTTTTTCTGAATCTCATAAAACAGTATTTGTTGTGGATCACTGCCCCTACATGGCAGAATCATGCAGACAGCATGTTGAGTTTGATATGCTGGTGAAGAATAGGACCCAAGGAATCATTCCTTTGGCCCCCATATCTAAATCATTGTGGACCTGCTCAGTAGAATCTTCCATGGAATATTGTAGAATAATGTATGATATATTTCCTTTCAAAAAGCTGGTGAGTATGAAGTACAAAAATCATGATTTTAAAGATGTACTTAATTGGATAAATACATTTTTTATATATAAATTTGCTATAGATTAGATTTAAAACTGTTTACTACTTTAAAATATGTTACATAGAACTGCCTCTTGGAATTAATATGTTATGGGTATTTAATTTGGACTAATAATAAGAACAGTTAGCAATTATTGAGCTCGTACATGTGCTAGGCATGTTCCAAAGTGCTTCATATTTAATAACTCCTTTAATTCTCACAAAAGTCCTATGAAGTAGGTGCTATAATTATTGGAACAGTATTCAAAGTAACAGCCATTAGGGAACAAGAACTGACCATTGAGAATTGTTGTCAAATTGTACTGGTATGTACCAGCTGAATATCAGTCATTTTTCACTTCCATGTTATAGATGCGGAAACTGAGATAAGAAGACACTTGTCCTGAGTCACATAATTAGAAGCACAGACAGAATTTGAACTTAAGCAGGATGACTGCTTACAGTTCTAGTGAATACATGTATAGAACTGCTGTAGAGTTTGACCATATTAGAAAGAAATGCTTTTAGGAATGCTAAGTGGACAAGACGAGAAATTGATGAGAAAAAACTCCAGGTATTAAAGTTATCTTGGGTTTCAGTATCTCAAATGTCATGTTTTGGAAAAGTCATTTGGTTAGCCAAAGGTGGATGATTCACCTTCACTCATATTTGCAGCACCTGAGGCTGGGACCTAGCCAGTTATTAGACTGACGAAAGTAGGGCAGTAACAGTGAGGGTGAACAGAGAGAGTTCAGTGCTATACATTCAGATATGTTTCTAGTTAGTGTCCCTCTTAATATTTTTGTGTATTCTATGTAGGGTAAAGAAGTATAATGAGAGGGAAAATAACTTAGTGATTTGGGGCACAGGCATTGGTTTCACATCCTAGCATCTTTAGCTACCAGCGGTGTGACTTTGATCTTATTTCTTAATCTCTACAACCCTCAGTTTCCACCCATGTAACTGTAATACCTACTTACTTGTAAGATTTAAAAGAGATACTCTAATGTGATTAGTAAAATATGTCCCTGTCACGTAAGTCTTAGGAGAAGACCAGTGATCAAACATTTTCCTTGGGGAAGGAAAAGTAGTATTTCATGGGTATATGGGGAAAAGATCATAGATTAGATCATATTGTCCAGGGAAAAAAAGAAATCTTACCCTCCTCCCAAAAGGAACATAGTCCTCATCATCATGTGATATATTTTCTAATATGTTCCCTGTCATTATTATGTTGCCTGATAGTGTTTTTTAATTTGCATTTTCTTTAAAATTTAAAGTTCAGATCCTTTGTTTTGGCTTTCAGTGCCCCATATGACATGGCTACTGCCTGTTTCTCTGAGCTTATCTTCTGTCCCTCTGCCTGCTCTGACCTTCACCCTTTTTAGGGTAGGTGCTTAGAAGCTTTTGCATTTGCTGTTCAGTGTCCTGGAATTCTCTATCTCTGGCTATTAAGGTGGCTGGTTTCTGTTAGTTATTTTGGATTCCCTTCAGTTGCCACTTTTCTAAAGAGTTCTTCTCTGACCACTCAGTCTAAAGTAGGTAATCAAGTTACTTTTCATAGCAGTTACCACTTTCTGAAATTATCTTGTTCATTTATTTGTATTCTCCCCAACTTTCCCCACATTGTGAGTGACAGAACTGATTTATTCATTGCTATATTCCCATATCCTAATGCCAAGAATTGCACCTGACATGTAGTAGTCTTTCTGTAACTACAAAACGAAGGAATGAATTAACAGCCAGTGTTAGAAATTGCATATTTTAAAATGTGGTGATTGAGTGAAATTAGAATTGAATACTAATTGTTTCTTTGAAATCTATTAGGTAAATTTTATTGTGAGTGACTCTGGAGCACATGTTTTAAATTCTTGGACTCAAGAAGACCAAAATTTACAGGAGGTATGGTTAGATTTTGAGCTGTGGCCATTTAAAAAATTATCTGAATGTGGTAATATTTTTTGAAAAATGATTAAAAAAATTTTTTATCAATGTCATACTTGCATATAGTTTTAAAACGCTGTGTAATATTAAAAGAAAAACAGCTATCTCCTTTTCAGTCCTTCCCTGCCCTCCCACTAAAGCAGACTTTCAACTCTTTAGTTGCTCTGATATTTATTTCCATATTTCTCAGTAACGCGTTTTTACTTCTATTTATTGCATTCTCAATTTAAACGTTATCTATTTGTTTATCATTGTTGTCAGTGAGGACTTACCTCCTTTATAGTTCCCCTTACCCTCTATGCCTGCCCTTTCTCAGTATTGTTATATCAGAATTTTGGGTTAGCTCACAATTTCATGTTTGCTTTATAATGTATACCTAAGTGTTATTCACTGCTAAGTCAAGTTAATATATATGACTATTTTCTTGTACATCTTTTTGTTTGTTCCTGGAACTTACCATTTTTTTTTCTTCATTTGTTTCGTTTTCAGACCATTTGTTGCTGCTTTTCCTTATGTCTCCATAAAACGCTTAATTTTTTTTTTAATCATAAATGTGTTAGATAATTTAGGAATTTGATTTTTAACCCTGGAGACCTGGGAACACAGACTTTTGCTTTAGTCTTCTGACGGCTTTCTAGGCCCACTGTACTCTGTCATCCTCCTCTCTCTGTTTCTCAGATCCCATTTTTTTCTTTTGTGTAATCTTTTGTTTTGGTAGCATATAACCTCCAGAATTCTTGTAACTTAACTTGCTCTTCATTGGGACTTTGAGTATAGAAATTCTGTGTTGGAACTAACTTCTTCCTTAAAATTTTGAGAACATTATGCACTTCAGAAGATCATATAGCTTATATAATCCAGACTTGTTGTGAAGTCCAGTGTTGTTTTTCTTCATGTTTTTCTCTGAAAGCTTTTAGAATTTTTTCTTTCCTCTATGTTCTGAAATTTCTCATGGATGTGCCTTGGTGTTGGTCTTTTCTTTTGAGTGTGCTAGGCCTTACATTCTTCAGTTGAGGAAATTTCTCTGTATTGTTTCTTTGACAGTGTTTTTGTGCTTGTGTTCTTTGTCTTTCTGGAATACCCATTAGGGATATTGGACCTCCTGGATTAAATAAATTCCTTATTCTTTTTCTCACTGGTCATTTCATTGTTATACCTTTCTGAGTCTTTTAACCCTTATATGGAACTTTTTATTTGGTTGCATTTTTAACTTCCAAGAACTTTTACTTACACTCCAATTATGTTCATTTTTGTTATATTCTTTTCTTGTTTTTTTTTTTTCTTTGAGTTGGAGTCTCACTCTGTCACCCAGACTGGAGTGCAGTAGCCGCTCCCAGCCACTGCAGCCTCGACCTGCTGGGCTCCGGCGATCCTTCCGCCTCAGCCTTCCGAGTAGCCAGAATTACAGGCATGCGCTATCACGCCCGGCTGATTCTTTTGTTTTGATTTATTGTAGAGATGTGGTCTTGCTGCCCAGGTGGGTCTTGAACCCACGGGCTCAGGCAATCCACTCACCTCAGCCTCCCAAAGGCACGGGATTATAGGCTGAGCCACTGAGCCCGTCTTCTTCTCTTGTTTTATGGGTATAATTTTACCTGAGGGTATTAACTGTAGCTTATTTGCAGTTTTCTTTTGATCTTTCTGTGTTCTCAGAGTTCTTTTCATGTTGGGGCTTTTCTTCAATGCCTATATTTAGCTATGTAATCTTATTTAGCTAAAATTTTGCTATGCAGTCTTCTTTAAAAGCAAGGCACTAAATAGCAGATTAGAAAATCTGTTTCTGACCAGACTTTACAATAGTTTAAACTAGTTGTTTTTACTGGGGAGCCTCCAAATGTCAGAGTCAACAGATCATGTCTCTGTGATTATTCAGTCTCCAGAGAGAAGCTCTTACACTCCTCTCCCTGTATGCTGTAAACTTGGTTGTCGCCTTCTGGGAGGCAGGAGAGAGGGTGTTTTATATCATTCGCTAAGCAGACTTTCAGACTATTTAATCTTTCTGTTTCTTTACTTTCCTGTCCAATATAGTGGCTGCTAACCACATGTGACTGTTTACAGTTCCTCTGTAGCAGCAGCCATATTTCAGATGCTCACTAAGCCAAATACAGATAGTGTCTGCTTATCGGACAGCACAGATAGAGAACATTTCCCTCATCGCTGAAAGTTCTGTTGGACAGTACTAGTTTAGTTTCTTACTTGACTCTCTTCTGTCCTTTGTCATAGCCAAGCTTAGTACCGATCTGGTTCAGGTTCTCCAAGGAGTGTGATCCTGTGTTTTAGGGGGATCAGGGAGAGGTAGTCACTTACATGGGTGGAAGAGTCAAGTTGCTCCTTAAACTAACTTCAAGCTATTCATAATTTTCAGTATCTTGCCGCATCCCAGCTTGGTGTGGCATGTGGTGTCTCCAGTTTTTGAACTTCTGGATTCTGCAGGGCATATTATCTTGCCTTTTCCCTTGCAGGCAGTTAGATTTCAGCTTATTCAGTCCTATTTAAGTTTGTCACCATTCCTTCATCCATTTTTATACATTCTTGTTGACACCGTTCATGTTTGCTGTTGTCTCCTCCTCCATTCTCTTCATGTTTGTGCTTTTTTTTTTGGTTTATACTTTTTAACCCTTTTCACTCAGAGACATCTCATGGATCACCTACCAGCAACTCGACTGCACTTTTTTACAAAATAGTGAAAAATGAATGACTTCATATTAAATAGTATAGCATTGGAACCTATTTTATTGAAATGATATTTGGCTTATAATGAAATTTTGGACACTGAGGAATTTATGATAAAAAAATAAAATTTTATATCTTATATTTTTCTAATATATGGTAACATGTGCAACAGTCACCGATATGCTTTGCAGATTCTTTGATACATGTGCAATAATAATTTGTTTGACGTCTTCCACTGGTATTTTTCTATTTGAGCAGACAATGCAATCTCATTTTCTTCCTCCTGCATTAAAAATATGTAATTTATTGTCCAATCTGTTTGAAAAAGATGTGGAAAGATGCACTCATGATTCCTGAAAACCACTTCTGAACTGATGGATCATATCTCAGTATATATTTTTCTTCATTTGCTTTTTCATGCAGTTAGAATGGAAAATTTCAAGAAAACATACATTTTTGAAAAATTTACACTTGCATAAGTTTGTCCTGTATAATCACCAGCAATTTCTTTATGTCCACTGAGAAGGAACATCTGAGTGGTTTGCTAGATTTATGATGTTTTCTCAGAGTCAGAATAGCATAGGGCTAAACATTAAATTCCTTTACTCTGGTTTTAGTAGAGGGAGCACAAATAAACTCATGCTCACTCCCCATCATGTTTATATTTTGCAACATTATTTGTCTAAGGCTGTTGAGTTTCTGGTAGCATATGTTCTTTGCCATTATTTAGTTGGACAGAAGACTTAAGTCTACTAGGTCTTTTACTGTTGAGAATGAACAACATGAGAGAAGGGGCTTTAGTGAAATATTTGAATATGTTATTTGAGTTATTTTATGCTAAAATTTTTCTGTTAAGAGATACTCTACAATGGAAATAATTTCATCCAAAGTAAGTTTTAAATGAAACACTTTTATTTTATTTTTTTTTATTTATTTATTTTTGAGTTGGAGTCTCACTCTGTCGCCCAGACCACCTCGACCTGCTGGGCTCCAGCTATCCTTCCGCCTCAGCCTTCCAAGTAGCCGGAACTACAGGCGTGCGCTACCATGCCCGGCTCATTTTGATTTATTGTAGAGATGAGGTCTCGCCAAGTTGCCCAGGTGGGTCTCGAACCCACGGGCTCATGAAATCCACTCACCTCAGCCTCACAAAGGCGCATGATTACAGGCTGAGCCACCAAACCCAGCA
>NW_007247722.1:812352-861659 GCF_000164805.1 Carlito syrichta | reverse complement strand
TTTTATTTATTGTAGAGATGAGGTCTCACCAAGTTGCCCAGGCTGGTCTCAAACCCTTGGGCTTAGGCAATCCTCTTGCCTCAGCCTCCCAAAGTACTGGAATTACAGGCTTGAGTCACTGTGCCCGGCCATTGCTTTTAAATTGTGAATGAAGTGGGAATCTCTAGTTATGAAAGCCACTGTGTAGAAGATCACTGGTGTTCAAGATCATATAAAAGAATTTACATTTTGTACAAATTACATATAGTCTTATCTGTATAAACATATTTAATGCTTAGCTTTGGTTATCCATGTCTAGCCTTTCCCTAGTGTCTACTTGACTTGTTACTCCTGATTTAATTTTTAATGAATAACAAGTGAAGTAGACTGACTGCAGAATGTATGGCTAGAAGAATCTTGGCCAGCCTTTTAGCTCCTTCCTGGTGCAGGTAAACGAACTGAAGGCAAGCAGGAGCCAGAGATTGACTTATATTGGTAGGTCCCAGTCTCCTTCTAGTATATATAACTCTATCCCATACATCTTAAATTTTATTACAAAAAATTGTCAGATTTCAGGAGTTTTGGTCTTGTTTTTGTTGGCTAAATTAAAGAAAGTTTGAAAGTGGCCCTTTCATATGGGACAGATTCTATTACTACTTTGATTTTTCAGCTTAGGAGAAAAACTAGAAGAGTTTGGCCAAGGTCACACAACTAATAAAAGGCAGAGCCAGAATTTCAGTCTATGTCTGTCTGACTCCAAAAGTTAAGATTTCTTTCTGCTGCTTTCACCATAGCACCACTCTACTGAAAAATTTTATTGAGCTTCTCTGTACCAGGGACTTCATATAGTAGTTTATAAACAGTTTTTTTCTTTTCTGATCAGCTTTTAAGAATAGGCACCACCCATGTGATTTAAAAATAAGTTTAGCTTATATACATATATGTGTACATATGTATACATTTATGTGTGTCTATATGTAAGATAAAAGATATACCTTGAAAGTTTCCCGCTTTTCATTCCAGTCCAAGCTAGTGGTATTCTAGGGCCTGCTTATACCTATTTAGGAGAGCTGAGCCTGTGCATCTCTTAACTCATTTGCAACCGCTGATGTGAATTATATCATTCCAAATTCTGTTCCTGGTTGCTGCTGACGTAAATTTATGTCTTTGCAAATATAACAACCTGTGTTGTTATATTTTGCTTGAAAATGAATAGTCAGACAAGGAGAGAGGAAGTTAATTGAGATAATTATCGGATATCAACTGCGCAATGTTGTTATTGAGTTATGTAGTTGGTAAAAATTGCAAGTTGGTCATTATTTTGTTGATTAGTGTAGTATACTTGTATTTTGATATTACAGGGCTTTCAAACCTTAACATTAAGAATAATTTCCCATAATTATGGAAAATAAAGAAATATATGCTGATGAGATTTCCGAGGGCAAAGGTAAATCCAGTGAACTTATTAGTGATAGTGAGTCAGATAGTGATGTAATGATGCAATGTAAATGAAGAAATATAACGCAGATAATCTATCACAGTGAATCTAGTACTGGTGAGAACAAATCAGACATTGAGTGGACAAAATATAATCCAAAAAGGAACTTAGAAGTTTTTATTGGTAATACAGGTGTCAAGGTATTTCCAAATAATCCTCAAAGTATACGTGAACTATTTATTGGATATGATTTTATAGAAATGACTGCAACTGAAACTAACAGGTATTATGATCAGGTGCGCCACAGATACAAGTGCCCAAAGAAATAAAAAAAGTAGAGCAACGTAGAACAGTATCCGAGATGAAAAGATTTCTGGCATTGAATATTTTGATGGGACAAGTGAAGCAAACCATAATACATGATTATTGGTCAACACGTCCATCAATTGTGACACTTTTATTTTTAAAAATAATGACATGAAATAGATTCCTACAAATTTTGCGATTTTTTGCATTTTTCCAATAATGCAGAAATGCAGTCAAACTCAAGCAGATTATGCAAAATTGAATCCGTAATAAATTATGTTTTAAATAAATTCAACACTGTGTACAAACCTGAACAAAAACTTTCCATGAATGAATCCATGATACCTCATCGTGGAAGGCTGTCTTTTTGGGTTTATAATCCGAATAAAAATACAAAGTACAGAATGCGAATCAGAGTGGTGTCTGAGGCAAACTCAGGATTTGTCTGCAACTTTCAGCGGTATGGTGAAAAAAGGTGACAATTTAGAAAAGACCATTTCACTTGTGCTTAACGACAGAAGTTTCCAGCAACCAGCCTCAGATTTTTAAAAAAATTTTCACTTCCTCTCAGTATTAGGAAAGTGAAAAATTTGCTGGTCGTGAATGTGTTAACAACTTTGCATTCAGTGATACCACATTTACAGCTTGAAATTGGCCATGGTGGGAGTATTTAATTCTAGAAATTGGCAGACAATACAGATCAGTGCTTTTATTTTTGGGGGGAACCAACTTACTACTAACACATTACTGTTTTCCCCCACCATTATTGGTTTTTTATTAATCCTGCCAGAGTATCTTTACACATATATAAGCAAATATAAATATTAATCTTTTCTCCTTTTTTATACAAAATATTACATATTCTATACATCTGCATCTTGCTTTTTTTTTTTACTTAATGATAACAGTGTTATACAGTATTAAACTATGTTTAAAAAGCATCACTTTTTCTAATTATGCTGAATTTCAGGATTTTCTTATTTTTAAAAATTGTCATTTCTTTTTAAATGTTAATGGAAAACACTGTCTTTGAATTTCCTTTTTTTTTTAATTTGAAGGCGTATGTACAGTTTTTTTTTGGAAAATCATTTACTGTGGAGTAAGGTTATTGGTAAGGCATATTCCTTATTATGCCTTACACTGACATTTTATAAACCCTTAGAATATTTTTTGAGATATTAATTCTCCTGTAGTATAGGATCTAACGGATACTCAAAATATCAGAGTTACAAACTTTTATGTTAGCAGAATATTTCATGAGAATTTTGTATGTTTTCCTCTATTCATCCTTGAAAATATATGGAATTGGAAAGTAGGTGCCAAAACAATATGAGATTATTGTGTATTTAAGAAGTACTTGCTCATACTCTTTTTAAAAAGACAACCTTATGAGATATAATTCACATAACATACAATTTGCCTATGTAAAGGGTACAGCTTAGTAATTTTTAATATATTCACAGATATGTGCAGTGATCACCATCATCAATTTTAGAACATTTCATCACTTAAAAAAAAAACCCCTGTACATTTAAGCTATCACTCTCTGTATCCTCCCATACTCCCCAGCTTTAAGCAACCATGAATCTTTCTGTTTTTATAGATTTTTCTGTTCTGGATACTTCCTGTAAATGGCATATGATAAGTGGTCTTTTGTGACTGTTTTCTTTGACTTAGTATTCACAGGATTTTCAAGGTCATCTCTGTTGTAGTATATATCAGTACTTCATTTCTTTTTATGATTGAATTATAGTCCATTGCTTGGATATACCACATTTTGTTTATTCATTTGCCAGTTGGTGAACATTTGGTTTGTTCCCACCTTTTGGCTATTATTAAAAGTGCTGCTATAAATGTTTGTGTACATGTTTTTGTGTGGACGTATGTTTTCATTTCTTTTGGGTGTATACATAGAAGTGGAATTGCTGTGTCATTTGGTAACGTATATAGAACATTTTGAGGAACTGCCAAACTGTTTGCCAAAGTAGCTGCACCATTTTACATTTCCATCAGTAGTGAATGAGGATTCCTATTTCTTCATATCTTCATTAACATTTTTATTATCTGACTTTTTAATTATAGTCATGCAAGTGGGTATAGTGTTATCTTGTGCCTTTTTTTTTTTTTTTTTTTTGAGTTGGAGTCTCACTCTGTCACCCAGGCTGGAGTGCAGTGGCACGCTCATGGCCACCATAGCCTTGACCTGTTGGGCTCAGGTGATCCTTCCACCTCAGCCTTCCAATCAACTGGAACCACAAATGGGCACCACCATGCCCAGCTAATTTTTTTAATTTATTGTAGAGACAAGGTCTCGCCAAGTTGCCCAGGCTGGTCTTGAACCTCTGAACTCAGGCAATCCCCTCGCCTCAGCTTCCCAAAGTGATGGAATTACAAGCTTAAACCACCGGCTTGGCATATTTGTGCTTTTTATTTGTATTTTCCTGATAACTAATGATGTTGAGCATATTTTAATCTGCTTAGTAGCCATTTGTATGTCATCAGTAGAGAAATGTCTACTCAGATCTTTTGTCCATTTTTTAGTTGGACTGTCTTTTTATTATTAAGAGGTAAGAGTTTTTTATATATTCTGGATGCAAGTTCCTTATCAAATATATGACTTCCATATGTTTTCTCCCATGAATTGTGTTTTCACTTTCTTGATGGTGTTCCTTGAAGCACATAAATTTTTTATCAAGTTTAGATTATCTGTTTTTTGTTTTGTTACTTATGCTTTTGGTGTCATAGTTAAGAATCCTATGCCAAATTTAAACTCATAAAGATTTAGTCCTTTGCTTTCCCCTGATGGTTGTATAGTTCTGATAGTTTTTTAGTAGATTCCTTAGGATTTTCTACATACAAAATTATGTCAGGGCTGGGTGTGGTGGTTCATGCTTCTAATCCCAGTACTTTGAAAGGCCAAGTCAAGAGGATCATTGGAGGATAGGAGTTTGAGACCAGCCTGGTCAACATAATGAGACCTGTCTCTACCAAAAAAATTAGCTGGGTATACTGGCTCACACTTGTAGACCTAGCTACTTAGGAGAATTGCTTGAACCTAGGAGTTTAAAGTTGCTGTTAGCTATGATTGCACTCCAGGATGGGTGACAGAGTGAGACTCTGTCTCTGAAAAAAATAAAAAGATTATGTCATCTGTAACATTGATGGGACAGTTTTATCTTTTCCTTTCCAGTCTTGATTCCTTGTATATTTCTTTCCTAATTGCCCTGGCTAGACTTTCTAGAACAGTATTCAATAGAAGTGATGAGAATGGACATCTTTGTTTTGTTTCTGATTATAGGGGGAGTGCATCCAGTGTTTCATCACTGAGTATGCGTTATCTGTGAATTTTTCATATATGCCCTTAATCTGCCTGAGGGTGTGCCTTCAGTTCCTAATTTATTATCATTTTTTTATATTGTTAAGACTCTTGGATCTATCAGATGCTGTTTCTGAGTTTATTGAGATGATCAGGTGATTTTTGTCCATTTTACTGATATGTATTGTGATCATTGATTTTGGATATTCAGTCAACTTTGCATTCTTGGAATAAATACTACTTTATTGTGGTGCATCATTCTTTTTTGTATGTTGCTGGATTTGGTTTGCTAGTATTTTGTTAAGGATAGTTGTGACAATAAGTTTAAGATACATTGTTCTGCAGTTCTCTTGTGATATTTTTGACGTGCGTATTCTGTTCTCAATATGGTTGTTTTCCCTTTTACTTAGTTAATGGCAGCATTAGCTGCTGTTGGACCTCCTAACCCTCGGGCAGATCCAGAGTGCTGCAGTATTCTGCATGGTCTCGTTGCTGCAGTGGAAACCCTCTGCAAAATTACCGAATATCAACACGAGGCTCGTACTCTACTCATGGAGAATGCAGAACGTGTTGGAAATAGGGGACGGATAATCTGCATTACTAATGCAAAAAGGTGGGATGTTAATCACAGTAATTCTTTCACTGAGGGAATTTTAATGTCCTATTGCAGTTTATATTTTAAAAAATAGAGATAGCATGTTAACATTTAAGCATACTGCAAGTGGCCCTTCTGGTTGTTTGTTTGTTTGTTTTTTGCCTTTCAGTACTGTGTTTATTCAATTCTAAAGTAAAGATTCATCTCAATGAAAACTGTTTAGATTATCATCATGTAGGTCAATATGACTTTTTTTCTCACTAGTTTTTCATCTGGTTGTTTAGTGGTGTGAATGAGCTCACTAAAGATAGTCCTTACTGAAGTAATTTTAAATGTCTATAACAGGATAGTACAACTGAGTAGTGTTTTAAATTTATTCTGTTACTGTTTATTTCCTTAAATTTGCAATATCTTTTTTATGCTATAGTGATAGTCATGTGCGAATGCTTGAAGATTGTGTCCAGGAAACAATTCATGAACATAACAAGCTTGCTGCAAATTCAGATCAGTGAGTATAATTCATAAATGAAATAAATATATTCAGTTTCACAGTTATATGTATTTCGTTATAATTATTTCCAGTAATTTTTAAAGTGGTTGGTAGTATTCTCTCGAATTATTTACTGATTCAGCAAATTCGTAAAAAAAAAAAATGTATGTTTAATCAGAAACTTTTTTTTCTATTTTCCCTTTTACTTTAGTATTTCACTTTACGCCACAGGAAAGGTGGTCAGAAGAATAAAAAATACACAAGTTTATAATGCATATAATAAATAAATCATTATAAAACATAGAACAGATGGTTAATTCTTATAGTCTGTGTTGCACATTTATAAAATATGCAAATTTTTGGTGGCATTATTCAGTATCCAAAGCTAAACATAACAACTAATTGCATTGTGTGCATTAAAGAAAAAAAAGCTATTGAAAAGGAAAAGAGGCCGGATTCAGTGGCTTAGCCTGTAATCCCAGCACTTTGGGAGGCTAAGGCAAGTGGATTGTCTGGCCCGGGCAATTTGGCGAGACCTTGTCTCTACAATAAACAAAAAACAATTAGTCAGGCATGGTAATATGGGCCTGTAGTTCTGTCTACTTGGAAGACTGAGGCGGAAGGATCACTGGAATCCAGTAAGTCAACACTGGGGTGGCAGTGAGCATGCCACTGCACTCCAGCCTGGGCAATGGAGTGAGACTCCAACTCAAAAAAGAAAAAACACTTTTTTTCCCCTCTGTATTCACACTAGTACTTATGTGTGATCAAGTGTTTTGGTTTTTTTCCTACACCATTGAATTCTCCAACTCTGGATACCAACTGGGCATCCCACAGTTCAACTGTGAAACTTCTTGGAATCAGTGCAGACCCCACAAGTTAAGGGCTCAGTCCCACAAAATGTACCCCACTTCAAACATCAAAGTCAAGTAGTGGTTCCTCAGGTTACCCACACCTCTGTCCAACTAGTCTATAAATTGGATGTTCCAACGACCTCTTCATCATGTTCAGTAATTTGTTATGATGACTCACAAAACTCAGGGAAACAATAAATTTACTGACTTATAAAGGATCTGATAAAGGATACAGATGAATGGGTACATAGAGTGAGATTGGAAGGGTGCCAAATGCAGGAGCTTCTTTCCCTGTAGAGTTTGGGTGTGTCACCCTCCTAGCACATGGATGTATGTACCAACCCAGAAACTCTCAGAACCTCTTGCATCGGGAGTTTTTAGTGGAAAAGTGGGACTGAAAGCTCCCAACCTTCTAATCATTGCTTGGTCTTTCTGGTGACCAGCCTCCATCCAGGATCCCACCAAGAGTTGTTTCATTGTAAGAAAAGATGCTCTGCATCATCCAGAAAATTCTAAGGCATTTAGGAGCTGTGTGTCAAGAACTGGGATCAAAGGCCAAATATTAGAGGAAAAGGTACTCCTGCCACCTTTTATCACTTAGGAGGCTACAAGGGTTTTAGGAACACTGTGCCAGGAAGCATAGGCAGAGACCAATAAGTATATTTCTTGTTATGTCAACAACTGGTAAAGACATGCTTGGGACAGTTGCAACATGGACTGTTTTAGAGTGAGCAATTCTTAATTATCTTTGGTGGGTTTTGGTATTGTTTTGATTAGGATTATTCGCACTAGGAGAAGCATACTGAAGTATTTAGGAATATCATGTCCTCTGCAACTTATTCTCAAATGGATACATTTTTAAAAAGTATACATTTAGCCAGGCTCGGTGGCTCAGCCTGTAATCCCATGCCTTGGGAGGCTGAGTTGAGTGGATTGCCTGAGCCCGCCGGTTCGAGACCCACCTGGGCAACTTGGTGAGACCTCATCTCTACAATAAATCAAACAAAAAAATCAGCCGGGCATGGTAGCGTGCGCCTATAATTCCAGCTACTTGGAAGGCTGAGGCGGAAGGATCGCCGGAGGTCAAGGCTGAGGTGGCCGGTAGCGGCCACTGCACTCTATTCTGGGTGACAGAGTGAGACTCCAACTCAAGAAATAAAATAAAATAAAATAAAAAGTGTACATATATTTATGTATGGTACATAGAGAAAGCAAATATAGCTAACAGTGAATCTAGGTGAAGTATAAACAAGTGTTCATTGAATAGGTCTTTTCTTTTTACTTTTCTATAGGTCTGGACATTTCAAAATAAAAAATTGGAGGAAATTTTTGGCATTACCAGTTTCCAGTATTCTTGGAATTAACCAATTATGTGTAATGATTAGCATTGCTTGATTTTGTCCTTAAAGACATTAGTACGAGGGAAATTAATACACAAATATTCATTTTCTCTGTGGCAGTTATCTATTGAAAATTATATTTGATCGTAAGAATTGTTCTTTTATTTTATCCTTTAAGAACACAGAATATGATCATTTTTGCATTTGAATTAAATTGATGTATTAACTGTTCATACAAGTATACCAGTTATATTCACTGTCTTTTTTCTAACATTTAACTTTTGTGTTAATAGTTATATCTGATTTTAGCAATAAACTCTTTTAGTGTATATAAAACCTTTAATATATAAAGGGTTTAACCTACCTTAATTCTTTACATACTGTGTATTCCTATATTTTAAGTGAAAAGTGTCTCTTTAAGCCTCATGCAGATTCAAAAATGTGAGTTGGTCTTGATCCATACCTACCCAGTTGGTGAAGACAGCCTTGTATCTGATCGTCCTAAAAAAGAGGTAAGTGTACAAATAATAGAAGAAAAGATCATTGTAAGTTAGTAATAATAAATGAATAATTATTAGTAATTAATAAAAATAAACAATTATAATTACTCAAGAATTAGCATTAAAATGATCACATTGCCAATAAAACATTTAGTCTTCAAAGCAAACAAATATGTGCAGCAAAACATCTCAGTTGGTTCTTTATGTTATAATTGTAGGTTTTGAAGTGTTTTCTCTTCAACTTGCTTGTTAACAGTTATTTCATTAAAATGTTTTGAAAAACAATACATAATTTATATTTTTCCCAAAATTTTAGTTACTGTAATGAATTTGTTAGTTTAATGACTATTTTCTATAAAAATCTTCTCTTATTAAAAAAGCAGTATCCTCTTTCACAAAAATATACTCCAATAATAAAGAAATTAATTTTATACATTCAGAGGTGAGAAAACTTACTTTCCAACCTTTCTTTTACTTTTTAAATAAATTTGAACAATTTTAAAGGAAAAGATGATTCTGTTGATTGCTAAGTGGGTTTATATCACAATATTTTCTGTAGGTGATCTATGTTTAGAAAAATGTATATGTTTACATAGGTATATCTATGTTCTTAGGTCTTTGCTTTTAACTTTGCATTATTTAATATAAACTTATTAAGTATTACCTTAGTCTCTGAATTTTTGTAGTAAAGTGGTATTTTTGAGTCATTATTGCTATCATTGTGTTAATTTTTTTTCTGCCTCTTGATAATGTGACAATATGTTTGTTTTACTTTGTGATAATGAAATAATTTTTTAAAAATAAATATTGTTGCCCTGGAATGGGTAAGTTTTTGTGTTACTTTATTATAAGTAACTTTTGGCTGCTTCATTAATTGGTGACAAAAATGAGATGTTTGTGGCAGTTTCAACATTTTTTAGTTTTATCTGCAAGGTTTTATTCTCTTCAAACAATAAGTTATTTTTTCTGTGGGTTACTTCACATCTATTTTGCATATAAATAAATAGAAGTAAAAAATATCCATTAAAAATATTTAAATAACAGACTCTTCCACTCTAAGTTTCAAGAGGACAGGGACTATGTCCATTCACTGCTGCATTCTCTGATGGCTCACAGTTTCTGTTGTATAGAGTTTACAACAGAATTTACTGATTAATTTGTATGTGTTGAATGAATGCATGAAAGTGTATTGCTAAAATAATTATCCTGGTTAATTTGTGGACCTTTTACTTTTTCTAAATTCTAAAAAGTAAAAAGACTTCATTTTTATGGATTGCAATAAATATTTAGCACTAGGCTACAATAAATTAATATTTTGTGGGGGTTTTTTTGTTTTGTTTTGCATACTTTTCTGTAGTTGTCCCCAGTTTTAACCAGCGAAGTTCATAGTGTTCGTGCAGGACGTCATCTTGCTACCAAATTGAATATTTTAGTACAACAGCATTTCGACCTGGCTTCAACTACTATTACAAATATTCCAATGAAGGTAGGCAGTTCTTTTTCCTGCTATTTTGAAAGCTCTGATTTGCGTTTTAAATATTTGACATATATTATTTATTTTAATTGGACCTTTACTTTTTCTCCCCATACCATATTTTCTGTTTTGCTAGCCCACATTCAGTGTCTTTGACCAGGTCAGTAAATACTGAAAAGCAACCAGAAAGGATCACAGAACAAAATGCTGTTTTTTTCTTTCTAAAAAGAACATGTTACGTGAACTTTAAAAAAAAAATTGTGTTCTCATTATTTTCATCAAAATACAGTCTATGTGAAGTTATTTTTCTGTGATTCTTTTCCTGACAGCTGTGTTATTAGATTTTACTTACTTTGCTTATTCCAGTGGATTTTTTATTTTCTATTTTTGTTCTTCCTCACCCAATATGTATAAACGTGTTTATAGCTAAAAGGTCTAACTAGGGAAAAATAGCTCATAGTTTTAGATTAGTCTGTTGCCCTGTAGTTGAAAGATGTGAGTCATACGATTTTACTAGTGGATTTTCATAAGAATCTATTGCTACCTGTTCATTTTCATTATATTATCATTAAGTTGTCTAGGGGCTAGCATAGTGCCTGGCCCACAGTAAGTTTAGATGAGTTGTTACTGAGTGAAATTGAATTTGATTGTATTGATTATGTTTAAAATATAGAGTAGCCACTAGATCTAAAAATTTAAATTGATTGTCTTACAGTTCAGTTTCAGTTTTTTGCCACTATATCAAAAACACTACATTGAATGAGAAATATAATCCTTTCATTTTTAATATCTTAATACCATTGGATAACTCTTCACTAGAAATTTTACACTATAAATTCTTCTCTAGAAATTTTACACTTACACTATAAAATCTTTTGGATGCAGAAGCAATTAGTAAGTAAAATAACATACTAGATATTCTTTAATATATATAATTTCATGTATTATAAAGAAAAATACCTTGCTTGTAACTTTGATCATATTTGTGTGCTACTGGTGTGACTCTTCAGTCTTTGTCTTTGGTAAATAGATAACATTGAAGTTCGTGTTTACTATTTAGTAAAAACAAGTTACTATACTTGTTTATTAGTTTGTATTTGCTATTTTATATAATTGATGTTTGCTGATTCACTGTAGGTATTTAAAGATGCTACTTCCTTTTTTAACAACTATCTAGTTTTCAATTTATGTAAGTTATTTTAATTACATTATATTTGTGAATTGGAAGTATTGGCAAGATGATGATTTGGAGAAAAAATTTCCAAAACTTCTGGTTTAATCATCTATGTTAATCATTAAATACTTAATAGCCAGTATGTTTTTAATAGAGTTCATGTTGCTGTGGGAAACTATTGCATCTTTAAATAAGTTATCACGTTATTTTAGCTAATTGTTGTTGAATGTATTTGATTTTGTTTTATTTGAAAAACAAAATGAATAATTAACAATTTTATTATTTTGAAAACAAAACCAAGTTATTTTAAATGTCTTAAATTTTGCTTTAAGGAAGAACAACATGCTAACACATCTGCTAATTATGATGTGGAACTACTTCATCACAAAGATGCACATGTAGATTTCCTGAAAAGTGGTAAGAGACATTTGAAAGTATGATTTTGTAAGATCTAACATATGCGAGCATATTACAGTAGTCCTCCCTTATCCTCTGGGAATATGTTCTGTGACCTCCAATGGATGCATAAAACCTTAGGTGGTACCAAACCCTACATAACACTGTGTTTTTTCCTTATACATACCCACTTCTGATAAAGTTTAATTTATAAATTTGACACAGTAAGAGATTAACAACAATAACTAATAATAAAATAGGACAATTATAACAATATATTATAATAAAAGTTATATGAATATGGTCTCTCTCAGAATACCTTGTACTGTACTCACCTTTCTTCTTGAGATGATGTGAGATGATAAAGTACCTACGTGATGAGATGAAGTGAGGTGAATGACGTGAGCATTGTGACGTAGCTTGAGGCTGCTATTGACCTCGAACACAAGCACTGTGATACTGTGACAGTTGATTTGATAGCCAGAAGATTAATAAGTGACTAACAGGCTAGTAGTCTAGACAGCAGATATGCTGGACAAAGGGGTGATTCGCTTTCCAGGTGGAACAGAGTGGGACAGTGAGATTTCATCACATCACTACTCAAAAGCAGTGTGCAATTTAAAACTTAGGATTGTTTATTACTGGAATTTTCCATTTAATATTTTTGGACCTCGGTTGACCACAAATAGCTGAAACTGTGGAATGAGAAACAGCGGATAAGTCTGGGACTACTGTAACAGCTCTGAGAAGTTCTTCAATAAACAAACCTGATTAACCTTAGTTCATTCCTTTCCAAACTTGTCTGTCAGTATCTTTGGACGAGACGGGGCTAATAGAACAAATAATGAGAAAGATCACCTTACCTTTCTCAGACTAATGAGTTCATGTAAACTCATAGTTTCTTTTGCAAGAAAACAACCTTGAGAGAGGGAAAAGATCAATAGCAAACTCCAAAGAGTGAAAGATTTTCAACTTGTCTGGATAAAAATTGTGAAATTTTAATTAGTTTATTTTCTCTAAAAATTATTTCAGTCAGTAGATCTCATCTCCAAAACTGATTTCTGCAACTGAATTGGCTTGGTTTAGTGGGGATGACTCTAGAGTTAAGAGATGATTTTTAGCTAAGGCTTTGCCACGAGCCTGGCTCATCTCACATGTTTATGCACTTACAAATTAAAGATGCTGGATTAGATAAACTGTAATATTTCACCCAATCCTAAATTCAATGAAATTTTAAAGTTTGAAGGTCATTTTAAGCTTTTGAATTTTGTTACATTCTTTCAAATGTTTGCCGTATAATTTGATGCCATCAGAGAATTCACTGGTTGACTTTGATTATGTTGTATGCATCTATTCTGAAATGTAATCATGAACCAATCATAACATTTGTTACTTGTCTAAGGAGTCTTAGAATTAATCTAACGAGTTGCTAACAGGAAGAAAACTATTATGATAAATGGATATATTAATGTTTAACGAAGGAATTTAGAGACTTGTTTTTTAAAATGTGTGTGGAAGCTGGGCACAATGACTCATGCCTGTAATCCCAGCACTTTCGGAGGTCAAGGATGGAGATTGCTTGAGCCAAAGAGTTCTAGACCAGCCTGGACAACATAGTGAGACCTTGTCTCTACAAAAAATTTAAAAATTAGCCAGATCTTGTGGCATGTGCCATAGTCCCAGCTACTCAGGAGACTGAGGTGGAAGGATCACCTGAGCCCAGGAAGTCGAGGCTCCGATGAGCCATGATTGTACCAATGTACTCCAACCTGGGCTACGGAATTAGATCCCAAAGAGTAAAAAAGAAAAAAGAAAATAAGGAAGATATGCGGAAATTGCTAAGAACCTATGCGGTTATACCAATTTCTAAAATATTATTTTAAAACTTAAAAAATATAAAAATACCCTGGTAATGCAAGGTTTTTATCTAAAATAGTTATTGACTTCACCTGTAGTTATTCGTGCTACATGTGGACACCATGTAGAAAATGCTATTGTAGCAGTAGGAGCCGAGTACTGTGAGAATGCAGAGGAAGCTGCATGTGATTGATTGTGCCTCTAAGAGTTAGGCAAACTTAGCTGAGGAGGTAACACTAGAGCTGGATCTTGGGGAGTAGACTTACAGAATACTTTAGCCTAGGTATCTTCTGTAAGCTCTGGACCTTTATATTCTACTATATAATATATCTCTTACATGTCTCTCAGGCACCTAAAACTTAACAAGCCTGAAACAACTTAGGAGCTTTGCCACCTAAACTGGTCTAATGTTCCCTCTTTCAGCGAATGGCCCTGTTGTCTATCCAGTTATATAAGGCAGAAACCTTAGACTTATCTTTGAAACATCTAATCCATTATCACATGTTTAAAAATGGCATCTACTAAGTATCTCACATATATCTACATCTCCACTGACATTACCATCTCCCTAATCCAGGCTATTATTTTATTACCTAGTATCACACTGTAGCCTCCTAAATAATCTTTCTCTATCTAATTTTTTTTTGAGTTGGAGTCTCACTCTGTCACCCGACTGGAGTGCAGTGGCCGCTCCCGGCCACCGCAGCCTCGACCTGCTGGGCTCCGGCGATCCTTCCGCCTCAGCCTTCCGAGTAGCCGGAACTACAGGCGTGCACTGCTACGCCCGGCTGATTTTTTGATTTATTGTAGAGATGAGGTCTCGCCAAGTTGCCCAGGTGGGTCTTGAACCTGGGGGCTCAGGCTCTCTATCTAATTTTTACTCATTAGCTAGAATAACTTTCAGAATGCTTACCTTGGCCATGTTCTCATTAGCTTAAAGCTCTCCGGTGCTTTTCTGTTGACTTTGGAATAAAGATAGAACCGTTTTAATGTCTTACAAGGCTCTTCATTGTCTAGCTCCTTCTCCCTTCCATTCTCATTTCACAACACACGCCTCTTCTCTCTGTGTTTCAGCCATGTAGACCTGACTTTTTTTATGCTCCCTACTGCCACAGTATCTTGGCATCTGCTGTTCCCTTTGCTTTTTGTTTTGCTTTTTTGAGTTGGAGTCTCACTCTGTCTCCCAGACTGGAGTGCAGTGGCATGCTCACGGCCACCACAGCCTCGACCTGCTGGGCTCCGGGAATCCTTCTGCCTCAGCCTTCCAAGTAGCTGGAACTACAGGCGCACGCTACCACACCCAGCTAATTTTTGATTTGTTGTAGAACGAGTTCTCGCCAAGCTGCCCAGGTGGGTCTCGAACCCATGGACTCAGGCAGTCTACTCACCTCGGCCTGAATGTTCTCTCTTTTATTTCTTTTGTTAATTTCTACTCATCCTCCTCTTATGACTCACACTAGTCTTCACTCTCAAAGAAGTTTTCCCTGGTATTTTGGAATCGGTCAGATCGCTCTGTATGAACTGTCATAGCACTGTATATATTTCTTTCAAAGCTTTACCTTTATGGTTGTATATTTGTTCATTATTTGAGTAATATCTCCTTGCATACTGTATTTACTTCCCCGATCCTTTGGTTTGTGCTTTTTCTAAATAAACTCTTTAGAATTTAGTATAATTTGTTGTACATTTTAGATTCCTTAAGCTTTCTCTGAGTATTTAACTGTCATTTTATTATTTAATAGTGTGAGCAGGGGAGGGTAGTTGTAGATGCTTGAAATTTTTAAAATTTTTGCTATTGACTTTCAGTGCAATGACCTAACTGACTGATTAATGAGGAATTTGGAGGAAATTGCATATTTATTTTAATCATAGGTAATATGCATACTCTTGTTGGCATTTTTCTAGGGGACTCTATAAAAAATATATTCTCCCAGAGATATTTCTTATAGGGTTTAAACTCATTTGGAAATCTTGGGTAAACAATTTGAAGTTTATTATCTATTTAGTAATGTTAATGTTTCTCTGACAGTTTTTTCATTGTTGTTTTTGAATGAACTTAATTTTAGAATAGTTTCAGATTTACGGGAAAATTTTGAAAACAGAGTTTCCATTTTTGCCCTATTATTATTTTTTGCTTTTATTATTTTAAACTGGCATGTAATGATTATACATATTTATGGGGGTAGAGTGTGATTTTTAAAAATATATATACAATGTGTAATGGTTCTGACATATTTTTAAAGGTGATACGCACTTAAGTGGCAGCAGTAGAGATGGCCCATTTAAAGAAACGATAACATTAAAGTGGTGTACACCAAGGACAAATAACATTGGTAGGTATTTGAAAATGAAAGAGAAAAGAACAAGTCAAAAGGTTCTTAAGATATCATATGGGGATCGGTTCATTTATTTCTTTTTGAATTTTTGTTTTTCATTGGGTGCTTTTTTTGTTTTAATTGTGGGAATATTTCTTTATATTCTTTCAAATCAGTGTTCTCTTCTGTTTCAGAATTACACTATTGTACTGGAGCTTATCGAATTTCACCTGTAGATGTAAATAGTAGACCTTCCTCCTGCCTTACTAATTTTCTTCTAAATGGTAACTTTCATCACTCAATGGTTTTGACTGAAATCGTTACAAGTGAAGTTATTAGTGAATGTGAATTCTGGAAAGCAGTTTTCATCAATATAGTGGAATGATGTATTTGCCAAAACTGTTTTAAACTTACATAATTGGAAATACTCTTTACTAAGGTTTTAAAGTAAGATGACTTTATGTCTAACTTTTAGATTATTGTATCTAAGCAAATTTTATTTAATAATTTTTTTAGTATTTGTATATTAGAATTTTCACCTCTAGATTCTAAATTGATGTTGTTTGGAAGTTATAATAATACAGACCATTTATCTCGGCCATTGAATTTTAAGTTGCAAAGCACATAAGAACTTATTTTTCTTTGAACACTATACCTTTATCATAAATACATATTATATTTTCAATGTTATAATATATGATACTTACATATGACCTTAAGTCTGTGGTTTCCTTGTGTGAAAATGTTTTTTGCAAGTCTAAATTATTGGATTCCATCTGCTAAGTCTAAATTTTAAAAGCTACTCTGGTAATTCTTCTGTTTAGCTAGGTTTTGAAACCATTGATTTAAAAATCTGTCTTTGTCGTAAGGTTAATGTCATTGTTAAGTTTAAGCACAACTTGAATATCATCAGACTGGGAAGTTCAGATTAAACAACATTTGGGCACGTGAAATAGAAAGTAGTAATGATTATAGTACTGATGAAGAAGTATTGTGGAGGTGAGTTGAGACTGTGCCTTCTCCCCAAATGTTGTATAGTATTGTTAACCTGAGAATTATCTAGCAGATGTCTCACTGTTTCCTTGATGTTCAGGAGAAAAATTTTATATAAACAAGTAATTGAATGAACCATATAATCAAACATGTTATACCAGAGACCACTATGCTTGTTTTGGAAGACTGTATAACTATGTAAGGTTGGAGTAACTAAGACAAAGCTAAGGTTAGAATTCAGATTTTTAGGAATGGAAATGTAGATACACTAAATTAGTAATGCTGATTAAAATATAAGGATCGTAAGTAAAATGAAAAAATCAGACATAAATCTCAAGTGAATAAATAAGAGCCCATTTGAATTTCATTACTGATAACATAATTTTGTTTTTGACAGGTCGTTCTGTTTTATTGGAACAGCCGCGAAAATCAGGTTCCAAAGTCATTAGTCATATGCTTAGTAGCCATGGAGGAGAGATTTTTTTGCACGTTCTTAGCAGTTCTCGATCCATTCTAGAAGATCCACCTTCAATTAGTGAAGGATGTGGAGGAAGAGTTACAGACTACCGGATTACAGTAAGATTCTAATATCTATTAATTTTTATGTTTGAGTCTGTCATTCAGCAAGTAGTTATTGAGTGCTTGTTATATGCTAATATCTGTGCAAAAAAGATTTGGAAGAAGTTGATTATTTTAATTAGGTGAATTTTCTGCAATACTTGCTCAAAAGTTCTCTTTATCACTCTTTATTATGTATTTAGTGTATACTGAGATATATCTGAGTTGCAATGTCACACTGGAATTATAGGAAGGAATGAAAATTGATTGAACTAAAGCTTTTAGCTGAAATTTAATTTCTAGTAACTTAAATGACAAGCAGAAACTTTGAATATTTGGATTGCTGCTAATTTGAAATAACATAAACTTTTGTATTATTGGGAGGAACATAAAAGGAAATTTTATCTATTTTTGGTAGAAATTCTGTTGTTCTGATTTTAATTTTTTATTCTCCCTCCCTTCTTTCATATTTGGTATTTCGCTTTCTACTTTTTTGAGGTGATTGTGAAAATTAAATATGATTTATGTATACAGATGTACTTTGTAAACCACAAAGTGTTATATACTGTTATTGTTTTTTATTAGGTTTTTAGTTTTTACATAATTTTTAGTAAGGAGAAAGCAAATCAGTATTCATTATAGGAAGTTTAGAGAACACAGACTTCTTAAAAAGAAACCTATAAGCTGGGCTCGGTGGCTCAGCCTGTAATCCCGCGCCTTTGGGAGGCTGAGGTAAGTGGATTGCCTGAGCCCGCGGATTCGAGACCCGCCTGGGCAGCGAGACCTCATCTCTACAATAAATCAAAAAATCAGCCGGGCGTGGTAGCACGTGCCTGTAATTCCGGCTACTCGGAAGGCTGAGGCGGAAGGATCGCCGGAGCCCAGCAGGCGAGGCTGTGGTGGCCGGGAGCGGCCACTGCACTCCAGTCTGGGTGACAGAGTGAGACTCCAACCCAAAAAAAAAAAAGAAACCTATAAATTATCTATAATGCCATCATTCAAAGATAACCACTGTTAACATTTTGGTGTTATGTCAAGGTTGTTTTTTAATAAGCAAATTTGTCTTCTAATGTGATTGACTCTTATCTGTATATGATAGAAGAGAGTTAAATTATAGGAGTGAAAAAAGTGAGTGCTCCTTGGTTTTTAAAAAGTGGAATATACCATGAATGCATTTATGTTTGAGGTTTTCTTAATTTTCTTTGTATAAAGGCTGATTGGTTTCAAATTCAAAAGAAGGATAATAAAGTAGTAGGGTTAGAGGGCACTGTTAGAGAAAGTGTTCTGTTGCATATCATAGGGCAGAAGACATCAGGGAAACAGACTAGAACATGTAAGCCATACTGAAATATTAGAAATAGTTTCTAATTTTATCTTATTTGGTTATCATTAGGATTTTGGTGAATTTATGAGGGAAAACAGATTAACTCCTTTTCTAGACCCCAGATATAAAATCGATGGAAGTCTTGAGATCCCTCTGGAACGTGCAAAAGATCAATTAGAAAAGCATACCCGTTACTGGCCTATGATTATTTCACAAACTACCATTTTCAACATGCAGGCGGTAAGTGTTAAGTAGTATCAACTTTTCTTTCAGATTAATTATATATTCTTTATAGAAAAAAATTAGGAAATTTGTAATTTATACCATTTCTCCAGCAAATAATAAAATACATGAGATTGCTAAAGTTAAAAAATTAAAAATTGAAGTGATAGATGTAGATTCCTTCACCTTTAAAATCAGTTTTAAAATTGGATTCTGCTTAGACATTTTGATACTTATTTTTCAAGACAGATTTTCTTTTTTCTTTAAAAAAAAAAATCTTAACAGGTAGTTCCATTAGCCAGTGTTATTGTCAAAGAATCTTTGACAGAAGAAGATGTGTTAAACTGTCAAAAAACAATATACAACTTAGTTGATATGGAAAGAAAAAATGATCCTCTACCCATTTCCACAGTTGGTACAAGAGGAAAGGGTCCGAAAAGGTAGTGTTTTTCCTTATTTTCTTTATACATCACATTTACCTGATACATATTGTTTCTTAAGATGACTTATCCACATGTCAATTATATTTGAGAGCATATATATATATATATATATATATATATATATATATATATTTTTTTTTTTTTAAAGATGAAATAATGTAGAGTAACAGAAATGGATATATTATATCTTAAAATTTCACCATTAACTATCGAGTTAAGAGGAAAGAAGCACATGTTTAATTATTTCCTTTTACTTTACCAGTAGCAAGTGGTGACACGTCAATATTTAAAGACTATTTCCAAATCTTTCCTGTAGAGATGAGCAATACCGTATCATGTGGAATGAATTAGAAACCCTTGTCAGAGCCCATATCAACAACTCGGAGAAACATCAAAGAGTCTTGGAGTGTCTGATGGCATGTAGGAGCAAACCCCCAGAAGAAGAAGAACGAAAGAAACGAGGAAGAAAGAGGGAAGACAAAGAGGACAAGTCAGAGAAAGCAGTGAAAGATTATGAACAGGAAAAATCGTGGCAAGACTCGGAGAGGTAACTTCTTGGCATTGATCTGGCATCATGGTGCCTTTGGCATATCATTCTGCATATGGCACACTCAGACGTTCAGACCTCATTTAGTAGTAGTTTATTTAGTATGTGTTTATTCTTTATTACTGTACTTTTATTATTCTTAAAATCTAGAAGCTCTTCCTTGGGCTTAAAAAAAACGAGTCTGTGTTGTTAGGGGTACAGATAGTGTTAGTTTTTCTAATTTCTGAAAATCATAATGCATGATATTTGGTATTATCAGTGTGTACTTTGTGTGTTAATAACTTCAAAGATATCATTTTACTTCTTTGTCCAGTAAATATTTATTGAATGTCCATGATGTGCCAGGCACAAGATTCCTGTCCTGGAAGAACATACAGTGTTGTAGTAGAAACAGACAAGTAAATTAGTGATTGCAGCAAAGTGTGGAAGGTGCTATTATAAAAATTGGCATAGGATAGCTTTGGGAGCACAGAGGAAGAACATACAGTCCTCATTCTGAAAGTGGTTCTCAACCCTCTTCTCCCTTAGTTTGTGATTTATATAATGATGCCAAATTTGAATTTGAAAAAAATTAAAAGTAATAAAAGTAAAATAAAAATATTATATCAGCTAGCTAAATTTTCTATCTCCTTGCCAGAAATTAGGCAAACAACCAGGCAACAATGATTATAGTGGCAGTGTAGTAAGTTCCTTAAAAATGAAACAGAACCTTTTATTATGGAGAATTGCAAACATATACATTAGTAAAAAACAAATAGGTGCCCATCATCTACCTTCAATAATTAGCAATTCACAGTGGATCTCATTTCATATACAGTAAATCCCCTGCATACTATCCTTCAAGTTATGAACTTGAACTCTGCACACCTGTTTTTTTTTTTTATGTATTTCTTTCTCCCAGGTGTCAGTATAGTCCATTAAATACATACAATACTATATAGCTGATTGTGTTAGTTAGACTTAACTTTGTTAGACTTAAAACAAATTGGACTTTATAGATGCACTCTCGGAACAGAACTCGTTTGTATGTTGAGGACTTCCTATATCTCCCTATCCACTACCTTCTCCATCTCCCCATAGGAATATTTTGAAGCTAACTTAGAAAAGATATAATTTCATCTGTAAATAATAGAACACTCTTCTCTTTGACTTTAGAAGTTCACTTTTTTAGGGCTGCTGAGCTTCTGAAGCAAAACTGGCTAACTGTAAGAAAAGGAAAAAAGTACAGTCCTTCAGATCTCACTGAGCTTAAGAATACTCCTGTATACTTTGGGAGTGTTTTTGTTCCCTGATGAAATAAAAGCTTAGAGTTAAGTTCCTGACTTGTGAAACACAATTACATTTCCACAGCATGTTGACTAGAGAACGAATGAGTGCAAACATCTTAATATTATTTGTAATTTGAAATACAGTAGTATTTTGTCCATATCTGTAAAAATTAAGATTGTGAAATTTCTTCAGAAGATAATCATTTTTCACCTTTTAAATTTTAGCTTAAGTTTTCCTCTCTTTTAAAATATTTTACAGCTGACTCATTCTGAATTATTGCGTTATTATTATGAAGAGAAAAGGAAACTTGTGTATAATTTATTAAGTTCTGTTACCGGATTTTAGATTGAAGTTCCTGATTAGTCCCTAGGTTTATTTTGTGAGATCAGCTATCTTTTATAAAGATTGATATGCAAAGGTAGTTTGATTATAGAGCCATATTTAGACTTTTAAAACTTTAAACTTTACATTTCACTATTTGTCCCTTTGAAAGATTAAAAGGAATCTTAGAACGTGGAAAAGAAGAGTTGGCTGAAGCCGAGATTATAAAAGATTCACCTGATTCCCCAGAACCTCCAAACAAAAAACCCCTTGTTGAAATGGATGAAACTCCACAAGTAGAAAAATCAAAAGGTAAGGCATAATTATAGAACTAGGTTTGTGAAAAGTTTTCCAATTAAGCTCTGTTTTTGTACAGTGTTATTTAAATATGTTGTATATGTGAGGAAGAGCGCTTAACTATTCCTGGATGTTGTTTAGGAGATTCTCTGTTTACAGCCTTCGAAAATCCAGGCAGTGAATATATTTGTCACTACTAGAAAAAAATTAGTATCATATCTCCATTAACGAAGCCTTTGGAAAATAAACAGGTTTACTATCACATTTTTATTTTAAGAAATTTTAAAATGTAAACTTGAATGTGTTTATGTTCCTGACACTGTGCTAATTAAGTGCTGGGTTAGGGAAGGTTGTAATATCATTCTATTGATAAGTTTAAAAGGTTTGAATGAGTTTCAGTGTAGGTATTGTTAATAAACAATATTTTTACTGTAAGGCCTCTTATCTCTTACTTGTAAGCTGAAAAGTTTCTGAAATCATTCTTAGGCCTTAGTTATCTTGAAGGTAAACTAGATTTAGTCCTTTTGGGATTTGTGGGAAATGGTATGCCATCATTGGACTGTCTGATGTCTTGCCACTGTGCCTATTTTAAGGCAATTAGACCTCAGAGCTGGCCAGATTATGATTACTGGCTGTGCATCCTAGGGAGAAGGTAGGTTTGTTTGCTTTTTATTTATTTCTGTCATATTATATACATTGTGATACATGGTCTATTCTTCAGTTCTCTAATTTTTTTGAAATCGGAGATCGTCCTTGCAGGCAATTACCAGAATAACTAGAAAATAATAGGATTTAAATAAATATCTATTGATAAATTATTTCTCACATGACAAAAAAATACTACTGTTGATTAGGATGAGAAATTCAAGTTTACTTTAAACTATTTCAGCAATGCTTAGAAAATAGAACTCTAAAGACTGTTATTTTATACTGGCAAAAAATTTCTAACATCCAAAACACATATTAATAAGAAAATGACCAAACAATGGTGTGTCCATAGGGTGGAATTTATATAGCCCAAGAATAATTATATTGTCATAAATGCCCACTCTTCTCTCTTGCAATGTTTGTATAATCATTTATGTTTTAGCTTAAGCAGCTCCTTCTTCAAAAAAGACTTTCCTCACTTCTTTAATAATTAAATTGGGTACTTTTTGTTTTCTTTGCATCTGAGGATTTCTACTATTATAGCACTTATGGCTTATTAACATCTTGCCTCTACTATTAGTATGAAAGGTCTAAAGGGTGGGAACTGTTTTAGTGTACTATCACATTACTACTACTCAAAACAAGTACCCTTGTTGATGGGGTATGTTTCCCTCCTTCCTCCCACCCCTGGCAGTTTCCCACTACTGCCAATCCTGTTCTTTTTTTTTTTTTGCCAATTCCTTTCTTATGGCCCATTTCTACTGTAGGTTTGATTACTGAATTAATGGGTAAATGAATGACTATGTAAAATAAGTTTTTTAAAAAGCAGGCTGCAGGACCTATATATACTATAATCTCATTTTCATTCAGGTTTTCATATTCATATGTACTAGCTTGGCATTTAGATGAAATATCAGCTATCGTTAAATTAAAGGGATCCCTGATGCTTCCCACCCTAGAAACACTATATGCAATAGCCCATATAAGAAGCAACTTGATTGCAAATCACTACCTCCTTTTGTAACTTTACATTTGAGGCTGATACGCATACTTGAAAAATGTTTGTTTCTTCTTTCATTCTATTTTACAACCTAAATTTCATGTCTTTTCTGATGAGCAACTTACCTGGGCCTTTTATTATACTTCAATTTTGTCTGCTTTGAAAAATGACTTCCCAGGCCTACCCAAGATGAATTTTGTGTCTGCTGTGTATGCTGCGATTAGCGTTGGCCTATTCTTAGCCGGGCTCGGTGGCTCAGCCTGTAATCCTGCGCCTTTGGGAGGCTGAGGTGAGTGGATTGCTGGGCAGCAAGACCTCATCTCTACAATAAATCAAAAATCAGCCGGGCATGGTAGCGCGTGCCTATAATTCCAGCTACTCGGAAGGCTGAGGTGGAAGGATTGCCGGAGCCCAGTGGGTAGAGGCTGCGGTGGCCAGGAGCGGCCACTGCACTCCAGTCTGGGCGACGGAGTGAAACTCCAACTCCAAAAAAAAAAAGAAAAATGACTTCCCAGGCCTACCCAAGATGAATTTTGTGCCTGCTGTGTATGCTGCAATTAGCGTTGGCCTATTCTTAATGTGCCCTCCGGTCTGGCAAAAATATGTTCAGTTTTCATTGTATGATACAGTAAGAGAAAAACCAAAAACTCATTTTGTTGGCATTGAAAAAGAAATAGGTTGGTCACGATGGCTCACACCTGTAATTACAGTGCTTTAGGAAGCCAAGGTGGTAGGATTACTTAAGGCCAGGAGTTTAAGACCAGCCTGGGCAATATAGTGAGACTTCTGTGAACTCTAAAAAAAAAAAAAGTTTTTAAAAAATTTGCTGAGCATGGTGGCATATGCCTGTAGTCTCAGCTACTCAGGAGGCAGAGGCAGATGGATCATCTGAACCCAGGAATTCGAGACTGCAGTGAGCTGTGATTGTGCCATTGCACTCCAGCCTGGGTGCCAGAATGAGATGCTATCTCAGAAAGAAAAAAAAAATACCAGAATATTTTTAATTGCTAGAGTAGGGTACTATGATGACTTTATTTTCTCCTTTATGTGTTTTATTGTTTGCTAATTTTTTTTTTTTTAAATAATTAATCAGTATTTTTATTATAGTTTTGTGGGGTACAGTTAAGGGTTAGGTGTACAATTACGTTTCATTCAGACACCCTGTTGATAAGAGGTGTTTTCCCAGCCCCAGACAGATATTTGCTACTGTTAATCCCATCTCCCTCCCCCCCATAGTTTCCTAGTACCGTGTTTGCTAATTTTTTAATGAACATGTAATAGTTTTATAATAAAAATAAAATAATTTTTAAAATTTAGTACTTAAAAATTTACACAGAATAAGACTCTTCTTGGTGTACAGTTCTGTTTAGACAGTGCATACAGTTGTTTAATGACCGTCACAATCAAAATATCCAACAGTTTTTTACCCCAGAAGATTTCCAGTTTTTTTGTACTGATCCTTTGTTGTCAGTATCCCTCAGTTCCTAGTCCCTGGTAGCCAGCGATATATTTTCTCCTCCTATAATTATTCCTTCTACAGAATGTCTTATCAGTGAAAGCAAATTTTGTGCTGCTTTTTGAGCTTGGTTTGTTTCATATAGCATAATACATTTTGAAATTTATTTGTGTTGCAGGTGTGTCAGAGTAGTCTGCTCTTTTTATTCCATTTATTTCTAAAGTATATGACTCACTTTATAAGAAACTACCAACTTATTTTTCCAACGTGGCTGTACATTTTGTATTCTACCACCAGATGTGAACGTTCTCTAGCACTTGCTGTTGTCAAAGGTGTTTTTTGTTTCTTGTTTTTTTTTTTTAGCTATCCTGTGAGGTGTGTAGTGGTATTTCATTGTAGTTTTAATTTATATTTATTTTGTGATTAATGATGGTGGTCCTCTTCTCTGCATATTTCTTATCTATATGTTGTCATGGGTGATGGGGCCATTCAGATATTTTATACATTTTTTAATTGGGTTGTTTTCTTACTGATGGGTTTTGAAAGTTCTTTATTTATTTTGGATACAAGTTCTCTGTTAGATATGTGATTTGCAAATATTTTTTCCCTGTCTGTGGTTTGTTCTTAAAAATGACTTTTGCACAGAAGTTTTAAATTTTGATGAAGTCAAATTTACCAATTTTTGCTTTTATTTATGCTTTTCATGTCATATGTAAGAAATCTAACCCAAGGTCATGAAAGTTTATTCCTATATTTTCTTTTAGGAGTTCTGTAATTTTTGACTTTACATTTAAGCCATGATCAACTTTTGAATGTTTTTTTAATAAGGTATAAAGTATCGATCAGTATTCATTCTTTTTGCATATATGTTCTAATGTTCCAGCAGCATTTGTTGAAAAGACTATCCTTTCTTCACTGAATTGCCGTTGTACATTTATGAGAAATTACCTGACTGTTTATGTGTAAGCTTATTTCTGGATTCTCTTTTATATTCTATTGTTTTATGTGGCTATTCTTTCACCAATAAGTGTTGTTAACAGTCACTTCAAGTTAAGTCTCGAAATCAAGAAGGAAGGGTCCTTTAACTTTTTTCTTTGTTTTGGCTATTCTAGTTTCTTTTGCCTTGTTGTATCATGCAGGAAAGAGTTCACATAGCATTCTTGAGACTATGATTATTAGAAAAGCTTGCTTGCAAGTTTGGCCCTTGGCTGGCATCTGGAAACCTGACTTTTGAAGCATTCCCTAGATGATTAAGTTATTTTGCCTTACAGCTGAACTGAACACCTGCTTTCCTTCTGCAAGTCTTTTGTCTGTTGTAGTTAGGCAGAGAATGCCTACATAATCAGCCCCCAGTAAATACCCTGGACTCTAAGTCTCAAAAAAGCTTTTCTAGCAGAAATACTGCACACATGGGGCTGTAGTTTTGCCCCTGGAGATAGTGTGCACTCTGTGATGCTCACTGGATGGAGACAGTGGGGGAAGCCTAGAAATGGATTCCTCCAGTCTTTGCTGGATATGTTTCTTCTGCTTACTGATGTGTCTGTGTATCCTTACTGTGTTGCTGTAATAATTCTTAACCACGAGTATGACTCTACATTTAGTCATTTGAGTCTTTACAGCAAATCACTGAATTAGTGGGTCATCTTGGGAATCGTGAAACATATATAAATTTTAGAATAAAAGGAAGATGATATTGCCTTACTTGTATAAAATAAACAATAGAATTAAAGGTACGTTTGTTAAATTTACAAATTTGGAAGTAATAATTATTGTTTTTTTTTTCTTTCAAATATAACACCAGGGCCGGTGTCCTTATTATCCCTATGGAGTAATAGAATCAATACTGCCAATTCCAGAAAACATCAAGAGTTTGCTGGACGCTTGAACTCTGTTAATAACAGAGCTGAGTTATATCAACATCTTAAAGAGGAAAATGGGTTTGTGTTATTTATTGTCAAAATTGGTTTTGTTAATTGCCTATTACCTTAATATTAATAAACACTGTTTATTTGTTGTATTCAGTCGTGTTTTTATTACTAATATTGTGAATGAGTACATGTTACCTATAGGGAAAAAAATTAACTTCTTTGATTCTTGATACTCATAAAAGACTTAATTATGTTGATAGTAACTGCTACTCCTTAGTAGACATCACAGAAGTAAAAATCATAGAGATACTTAGTATGCAATACTGAATCTATATAAAATAACAAGGGGGAAATATTTTCCTATCAAGTAATAGAGTATTAAGAATATTAGGCTATGCATGGTGGCTCATGTCTGTAATTTTAGCACTTTGGGAGGCCAAGGCAGGAGGATTGCTGAGGCCAGGAGTTCAAGACCAGCCTGGGCAACATAGAATTTTAAAAATATCTGGGTGTGGGGTATGCTCCTGTGTAGTCCCAGCTATTTAGGAAGCTGAGTGGAAGGAGGTCAAGACTCCAGTGAGCTATGGTCAGGCCACTGCACTCCAGCCTGGGCAACAGAGTGAAACCCTGTCTTAAAAAAAAAGAGGAATATTGATTGTAATTGAATGAATCGCAGATCTGATTATTTTGATCTTTTTTTTTTTTTTAAGGAAATTATCTTTAAAATGTATTGGTAAAAAAATTTATTTAGTAGAAAAGGAAATACTTGACAGAATGGTAGAGATTTTTTTGTTTTGTTTGCTTTCTTGGTTAAGGGAGAGTGGTGTAGTAAAAAAACAAAAACAGTAGCCTTTGACATGTAACCTTGAGAAAGTTACTTAGTCTCACTGGGCCTCAATTTTCACTCGTCTGCAAAATGGGGAAGTTGAACTAGCTAGGGTAACTCTAACTTTATTCTTTTTCTAAAGTGCTGATGTTCTTCTATGCATATTTAAGATTTTAATTTTCAAGTGAGAAGTTGCTAATTAAGGAGACAAAATATGGATAGTTAATGGATGTTTTATTTTACCAACTCATTTTTTTCTCCTGTTTTTCAGGATGGAGGCAGCAGAAAATGGAAAAGCCAGCAGGCAGTGAAGAGTGACTTGAAGAACTAAATTTAGTATATTGCATAAATATTTTGGGCGGAATTTGATATAAGTACTTTTACAGCAAGATTGTATAGCAATGTTGCCTGGACTGGTTTTTACATTTTTAAAATATTTCAACTAAGTATCTTTTTTGTACTCATTGTGAAATTGGCACATAAGTAAAAAATATACATTTGAGATGATTCGTTCTCCCAAATCACACAAGTTTATTTTATGGTAAAAGGTCTTCTCTCTGGAAAGTTTTTTAAGAAATTCTTAGGCTTCTCTTTGCCAAATAAATCTATTACAATATCTGATGTGCAAAATTTTGGATTATTACTTCTGAAAAAAAGGTATTACTGTTTAATGACAACCTATAGAAATTTTTAAAAATTTTCATCAGCGCTTAGGTAAGATTTACATTACTTAATATAAAATCCTACTGATCTGGGTAATACTTTTTTTTTCTGCTAAAAATTTTCCGCCCATTCACTTTTCATATTGAAAGAGACACAGAGGAGATTACGTCACAGACTTAGAAAATGGAAAGTTATGAGATTGTTTTTATCCCTGAATAGAGTCTTGGTCTCTCAATTCTCAGGAATGTCATTGTTGTATGTTTCATGAGCCTTCTTCTGCTTCATCTGGGAGAGCATAATGTTGCAAGAAACATGTTATTTCAGTGTTAAATGCTAATTCTAGGTTTGTCATTTCTTTCCATGGATGTTTATTAGAGAAGGGAAAAGCTCTTTGTTTATACAGATTTTCATATTCATACATTTATACAGTTTTATATTCATATATTTATACAGATTTTTATATTCATATATTTTTATAGATTTCAATATTTTCTATTTTTGAAAAAACAACTCATGTTTAAACAAGGGTCCAGGGCCTCCCATGTCAACCTGGTGAAATTTCTGTTTTTCTCCTGTGTCTGTCTCATTCTCAGCTCTTGCATCTTCCCTCTTCTCATGCTAGAGCTGTTTGTATTCCTTACCGTTGTATTGGTACTGCAAGCATTACCAGGTCTAATTAGCATCTTAAATGTGCAGTGTTTAAGAAGCTGTGACCCAACACCTATTTAATAGATCATATTTACTTTTTAATGGGCTCTGATGCTTTATATCTTATTTTTGTTATCCAGTTTTCAGTTGGTACCCAATTGGGGTCAAGTTGGTTTATTTCTTGATCCAGAGGCCTTCTAACACTGGGATGTTGTTTTATTCTCAGTTTATGCTCCTTCTCTTCCCATGTACTGAGGTCATGCTACTTGTTGACAGTCTTAATCTACATTTTAGTCTCCAGTTTTAGATACTATTTTTGAATTACTGTCACTATGCTCTGCTAACCAGGGGAATATTTCTGTGACTCCATTTTGGACTGTGCCTGGAGCTTTCTATATTCCATGTCGTTGGTTGTTGACTCTCCAGCTGACTCATTCTACCTGCTTAACTAGATGTTCTTTGGGCTCCCAACCTCACTCCCCACAGAGCATCCATTTTGAGGATTTAACTAGTCAAGAGAAGTGGACAAAATGTAAGCTTAAAAAATTTATCACTCATAGTCTTATTCTGTTTTCTGCTGCTGTAACAATATCACAGATTGGGTAATTTAGGAAAAGTTTATCTGGCTCACAGTTCTGGAGGCTGGGAAGTCCAAAACTGAGGGACTGCATCTGGTGAGGGCCTTTGTGCTACTGACATAACATGACAGAAGGGCAAGCAAGCATAAAAGACAGGCAGGAAATAGGCCTAAAGTTCATCCTTCTATCAGGAACTCACTTGTGCAATAATTAACCCAGTCCAGTGATAACAGTATTCATTAATGCATTCATGAAGGCTGAGCCCCCATGGTCTAATCATTTCTTTTTTTCCCCCTTGAGTTGAAGTCTCACTCTGTCGCCCTGGCTAGAGTGTAGTGGCACACTCACGGCCACCCTAGTGTCAACCTGCTGGACTCAGGCCATCCTTCTGTCTCAGCCTTCCAAGTAGCCAGAACTACAGGCACACACTACCACACCCAGCCAATTTTTTGATCTGTTGCAGAGATGAGGTCTCCAAGTTGCCTAGGCTGTTCTTGATCCTGTGGACTCAGGCAGTCCCCTTACCTCAGCCTCCCAAAGTGCTGGGATTACAGGCTTGAGCCACTGCCCAGTCAGCCTAACCATTTCTTAAAGGTCTCAGCTCTTAATGCTGTTACAATGGCAGTAACGGTTTCAACATGAGTTTTTATGAGAACGTTCAAACCATGGCACTCACTCATACTGGAATCAAGTCCAGAATTAGTGATTTTGAGAATCATAGCGAACAGATACACTTTCAATTACATTTGGAGACTTTCTTTACTAAAAGCTCTCGTATTTTTTAAATTACAGTGTAAGGCAAAATTATTACATTCCTCTTATCACGTGGTATGTTTGACAGAGTCATAATACTGTGAGATGATACTCCAAAGAGTTCTGTTGTATTGGAATATTGTTCAGAATCATCATATGGACATGTGCAGCCATTGTTACAGCTGACATAGTTGTTAGTCTGTAGACTGATTGACATGAATGCCTCAAGTAAGTATTAAGAATCAGTTTGAGCAATACCTAGCTTGGCTTTGGAGGACCATCACCACTTACTTGGATTCCTCAGTAACTACACTTGCTTTTTTGCCTTTACAGTGAACTAGGGTGCTTTTATCTCAGGGCAAAAGAGTTTATGGTACTTTGTAACAATCTTAAGATTGTTTTATGAAGCACTGAGTTATTTCTGGCATATTTCAATGAAAATTATTAGTATAATTGCACACATAAGGACAAAAGCATCCAGATGGCAATTTTGTTATAGAGGAGCTGCTTAAAGTGAGCAAATATAGAAATTTTCAATTATAAATATTTGGTGCATTCAATTTAAGACAGTCAGACAGGCGCTGTGGCTATAATCCCCGCATGTTGGGAGGCAGAGGCGAGAGGATTGACTGAGCCCAGGGGTTCGAGACCAGACTGGGCAACTTGGAGAGACCTTGTCTCTATAATAAATCAAAAACGTTAGCTGGGTGTGGTGGCATAGTTCCAGCTGCTTGGGAGGCTGAGCCAGAACGATCGCCTGAGCCCAGCGGGTTGAGACTGGTGGCCGTGAGCATGCCATTGCATTACAACTTGGGCAACAGAGAGATTCCGACTCAAAAGAAAAAAAAAAAATCTCAGGGTCTGAATTTATCCTTAAGTTTGATTTCATTGAGCTCTATATTTCAATATTTAGATGAACATCTTAGATGGAACCATATGAAGTTACCATTTTTATATACAAAATATAATTGAATATTGGTAATTTGGTGTGGATCAATCTATGTATTTTCCTTTATGTCCTGTCTGACTATTTAGTAGAAACTAAATCTAGCAGCTTCTGTATATTGAAACAAGTTTCTCCTAAAGAAAAGTACAAACTTAATTTAGTGGCTGATTAGAAATTTCTTTATTTGTAACGTTTTAGATGAGTTCCACAGCTGTTTTTAATCAGTTGAAAATGAAAAGATTTAAAGGGGAAAAGTGATATTGAGTTAAGTGCCCCTATAATTTCTTTCTCAGTGTAGTAGCAAACTATTTAGATTAGAATGTTAAGAAGAAAGTATTGTTCTGTTTTAAAATAGGTAATCACATTAAGTTTATGTGCTTACCAAGTTCAAGAACAAACCTCTTGGACCCTATTTAATGGGAAAGAGAAGGAAAAGTAAAGATCAGGGAGATAGGAAAAAAGTGCTGGGGAGCCACAAAGATGATCAGAAGGCTGAGGATTAAGACAGGGCATTTGGACATGCCAACCAAGGTGCTGGTAGTGACTTCCAAAAACCATTCCCCCGGAGTGGAGAGAAGAGAAGCTAAATGGCAGTAATTAAAAGGTTACTTTAATGAAGTTAAATGTAGAGGGTGGTGAATGTTGTCAGATGTTTCAGAAGTAAGGTAACAGAAGTGTCCTTGCCTCTAATGGTAGCTTGATAGAATTGAGGGAAGGTTTGTTACTTTTTGGTAGTCTTGTTAGGTCAATGTGATGAACTTGTTTACAAACTAAAGGCAAAATACAAGGAAGAGGTAAAGATTCCATAATTCTTGCCATACATGGTAGAACTATAACTATTACAGTATTTACAATTACTCATACCTTTATGCCAAGGGTTGTAATGATTGCCTTGAATCAGCAGTTTACAGCACTTTTCACATTTGGAGATGCTGTTGCCAGTAGCGGAATTAGTTTCCATAATGGATGAGTCATAATTTGTTTATGGTGGTAGTGGCCTGGGTGACAGATTTATAACTGATTATCCAGGCTTTCAAGGGGGAAATGAGTGATTAGAATTAATTGGTGGTACATTAATACTGTTAACACAGAAGACAAATTACTGCTTATCTTTTGACAATTTGATTCAGTGATTGTTTATTTTACCTAATTTCTAAATTGATTAGCCCTGTTTCTTGAACAGTTGTTGATGCATTTGGATTTCTGATAACATGTATTTTTCCTCTGGCTAATGAGATCCATTTTATAGTGGAATAAGAGTTGATGTTTTGGAAGTTGGAAAAATGGCTCTTCTTGTTTCTGTAGCAGGGATCACGTTTTTTCTGTAAGCCTGGTGTTAAGAAGACTGGTAACCCTCTCGATAACTGAGGTGAATGTGAGATTTCACAATCCAGGATGGGCGGCTTTCGAGGCCTTAGTGCATCCATTTTGTGGTTGTTATTACTTACTAAGGTTCTTCCTTGAAACACCAAGGACTGAGGAACAAAGTAAGTCTTACAGAAATAGTAAGCTACACTGGCTGCTGCTGCTACCACTATCAGTATACAGATATTTACCAGAAAAGCCTTTCTAAACCAGGCACTATTTTCTATGCTAGATGAGACTAGAATGTTGTTTTTGATTAAGGACCCATTAACGGGCTCCAGAGTAAGGCAGAATCCACTATATGTGATGTTCTCAATTGTGCCAATTTTGTATTCTGGCAACATAGTGTATGCAAAGTTTGGATGAACATTTCCATCAGGCCTCCTTAGTTTAAACATTATTTCCTGAATTTTTTTGTGAGGACACCATTTCAAAGAACTGCCATTGACTAAACATAAGGCCCTATTTTACCAGGAGATAATAGTAGACCTTGGTCTCAGGATAGTTAATACATTCTGCCCAGGGTTGCTGGAGTTTAGATAGCGAGTTTAGCAAAAAACAAACCAATCCTCTCTCTCTTTTTAGTAAAGGAGTAGAAACTGTTTTTTGTATGCAGAGTGTAAATGTGGCAGGGAGTAATTCTGGATAGCTTCAGTTCAATGGTCAAAGGCATCTGAGCAACCAGGCCCCCTGAATCAGTGGCACAAATAATAAATTCCTGAGGGGAATACTGGAAATCCAATTCTAGGGGATACCCATACAGTATTTGATGAGTCACATCAAATTGTAGCCAGCTTTCTAGGCCTGATGGAGTCATTTACTGGTTTTATTGCAAGCATTAGGTGAGTTGAGTTACCATCTTCCTGATCATAAAATATGTCAGGAGGTATTGGGAAGTGAAATCTGTGCCCAATAGTTGTTGTTATCAATAACAATTGAACCGGATTAACAGCTGTTGGAAACGTGTTGGGTTGACCTAGAAGAAGCAAACAAGAAACAGATTTCAACAAATACTACTCTTAATTTTAATGCTTAAGGTTGTCTTGATGGTTGATTTGTCTTCCCCTGATTTTTTTTAATTCACTTTTTGGGCCTGATTTGCACAGGGAAGTGGGAAAGCATCTACACACACACACACACACACACACACACACACACACCTACCTTAGTGGCCCTCCTGTATTTGAACTCCCAAAATACCAGTGGGAAAGCATCTACACACACACACACACACACACACACACCCCTACCTTAGTAGGCCCTCCTGTATTTGAACTCCCAAAATACCAGTGGGAAAGCATCTACACACATACACACACACACACACACACACACACACACACACCCCTACCTTAGTAGGCCCTCCTGTATTTGAACTCCCAAAATACCATGTAAGTATAACTGCAGAGAAGAGTGGAAAGGGCTGACTTCTTTCATCTCTGTTTTTAGCTTTTGATTTGGGGACACTTCATCTCTTCAAGGGTCAGGTTCATTAATCTCAAACCCTGACTAACCCCCTTCTTCCTTTTTCTCCTTCCCTCTTCCCTCTCCCTCCCTTCCTTTTTTCATCTCCCCTCTCATCATCAGCTGGTAGATTTTGCATTACAGACTTGAGGTTGTTTCTACCTTTTCATGTAATTTGTTAGTTTGCAAATGCTTTTGACTTTAAATATGGAAAAGGATCTTGAAATCAGCCAGTCAGTAGTACAGACTGACTAAATCTGGGTTAGGGGACTTCGGAAGAACAATATTGTGGCAAAGAGCCCAAATACCTAATTTTTTTGTGTTAGTTAAAAGCTTAACAGGAACAATTTTAAAGACCATTACATAAAAGTTGTATAATTGAACTGAGACATAGTAATGAACTAGTGCCTAAATTTCAATTAACACGTTTAAATCTCAAACTAGAGAAAATTAGCTCTGGATAGATATGTTTTGGTGTTTTCTAAGAAGGAAGATGAGATGGCTTATTATCCCAAAAATGGCGCTATGGTCTAATATAACAAAGGTAGGAGGCTTTAGATATTGTAGGTAGGACTAAGTTGGAAAGAAGAGGAAGGTTGTGTACTGAAATAAACCATGAATCAAGAAGAGGTTACCTGATGCAGAAAGACTATTTGAAAGTGACATCTGAGTATTGATCGTTGCATATTTTATGGGATTGGTTAACTGTAAGTTCTAACTATTAGGGAGATAAGGTTTCTACTGAATTTCAAACAAGCTCAAGTTTTATTGGCATTACCATTCCTTGGTGATAGAATTGCTCACCTGGATGTGACATAGCCATTCTGAGATGCAGAATGCAGGGCACATGGCAGAATCTGTATTTCTTGGAGCAATTCATATTTAGTGATAGACAGATTGGTTATCTAAATAATGCCTCTGGAAACTTTGAGTAGTGACTCCAGATGAAATGGTGAGCACGTTCGATGTTTAATTTAAGCATAGGAAATCCTCCCAAATTAAAAATCAATGAGATTTTCCACGGAAGTTACTATACAAGTATGCTTCAATTTGAAGCAAGTTCTAAGGGAATCACTGTGAGATGAACTTGTTCAGAGAAGATGAGCAAAGAGGATGATAAAAACTTGCATTTAATAAATGTTCCAGGCACTGTGCTAAGTGCATATTTCATTTTATCTTTACAACAGGCATATTGGGGTAATTATTATTCTCCATTTATCAATGATGAAAGTAAAAATACAAAAGTAAGGTGACTTATCCAAGGTCACAGTAAATTACAGAGCTAGATTTCAAACCCTTGTATGTTTCACTATAGATAATGAATTCGTACCACACTGATTGAAGTATATCGTGATAAATAAAGCTAAACGAAAGAGGATGGTTTTAACTTCAGCAGTAGAGATTGAATCTGTTAGCAAGCATTTTTCTAACCATGGTGGTCTTTAAAATTGCAACAAACGATCACCGTCTGCCTGGATGATTAGGAATAATAATAACCAGAATGATGGCTTAAAGTTCTTTCCAGATATGTGAATTTTTGATTACTCGGACTATTCAATGTGTATAGGGCATAAGATGAGGACTATATTTTGATGTTGACTTTGCTTACATCATATATCCTTCTCTCCTAAAAAATCACTGTTCCCTGTAAAAATACTGGAGCACAAAAAAATACAGAATTAAGCACACATAATTTCATCACACAGTTAACACAAGGTACTCTGTTTTAATCATTTAGTTGTTTGCTGCTCATTGGTATAAAGATTCTCTGAAAAATATGACTATGAGAAAACTAAGTAACTGCCACAGTCTTACATTGTATATTGTTAAAGTCAAAAATAGTCCCATGTATTGTCAATACATTTTTCGTGGTATGTGGGTGACTTATCACCATTTCAGTAAAATCCAGGTTGAACATTGTGTTGCCTGGCAAAATTTAGCTAGTTTTTGAGAATTTACTGACAGCTAGATATCCTGTGTCTGAGAACCAGTCACTACAGACATACGTTCTAGTCTTTGAACCCATACTTTCAGGCAATTCAAAAGCATTTGTGAATTTGGGCAGCTCAGAAAGGAATAATTCAGATAAGTCATGTAATTGAATAAATGATGGGGTCTCCTTAGAATAAGATTGAGTTTTCATCATCACATCATAGGATGAACCTTCATCTAAGAGGTTGCTGGTGAAACAAGTAGTTTCCAAGGGGAAAACAGTTGAGTCAGAAGTACTCTAGCAAACAAGTGTTGTACTTACGCTCATGCCAGGAGGTGAAGTTGTCTCTGTAGGAATGGAGAATGAACGAATCTGTTGAGAAACTTCTGGAATCCCTGGGGTATGATTATGCTTCTGATGATACTGTTGATTTAGCTGGCTTGACAGGGATGGTTGGCTGAACTCAAGGGGAAAGGGGGGATGCTAATATCCCCCTTGCTGATGCTGAAGGTGTCAGCAGGCTGTTGGATGACTGTGCAGATCTTTCCAGGTAGACTGGAACAGAGTCACTCCATTTGCTGAGAAATGTTGTCATTGAAGAGAGTTCTTTGGAAAGCATGGCTACATCCTGCTTTACTGCAGCAGAGATTGATGACCTGAGAAAGTGAGAGTTTTTGGATAATGAAAAGAGAGCTTGTGAATACCAAGCTTGACTAATTGATTCTGAGACAAGGTCAGGTAAAACAGGATGCTTTTGTATTTCTGGTCTGCGAAGTAGGATGTGCCCTTTTGTTTCTAGCTCTGGAGAGTTTATTCTATTAACATTGACACTGTAGAAGTTCTTCCTGAAGGAAGTCAGAATCTGTGAATGGAGTAGTTTTTAGTACCATAGAAGGGATGATCTCAAGAAAAGCAAGAGAGTATTTGTAGTAAAGGACATTTCCTTTAGCGAATGCTGTGATAATGCTGTATGTCGTGGCCTTGTAGTCTTCGTGTACTTTTAGAATAAAGTATTTGGAATAAATTCAGGATCAAGGATAGAAATGATCTGATTGAAAGCAGCAAATAAGCTGGAAGTTTTGAATGCCTCTTCTTTGGGCATCCAATGAGTTACTGAGGTGGGGACCAAAACAGAGAAAGGCTTGCTTAGTCTTGTCATTTCAGTTGACCCCATTGTTGAGGTTGGGATTGTCCTTAACTGCCTGGGTCGTTGTCTTGGAGATTTTTGAAGTAATCTCCAACTTTAAATCTTATATCCTAAAATTTGGGCAAGATACTCAGAGGAAGCTTGCTGTCTAAAAATTTGCATTAGCTCTGGCAGGACTGTAGAAGCCTTGTATTCCATAGGCCAGTGGAATTGTACAAAGTGACCTTGTAAAGTGATGGCATGCTTAGGGTCTTCAGCCAGCACTGGAAGATTCCACAGGTGCTTGTTTCTCTTGCTTCTGAATGAGCTCATAGTTACTAAAGAAAGATCCAAGTGGAAATAACCTGCCAGAGTGTATACTAAAAAGAGACGTTCTTGAACACCAAGAGCTTCAGCAGCTGCGTTAAGAGTAATTTCAGCTATAATGACGGAAAACTCCTCTGAACCTTCTTGAACCCCAACACTGAAGATTTAAAACAACACAGCACGGATTACTGCTTAGCATGCCATTGTTTTTATGTAGTCCTTTAGCATTTTTATGGTATTCTCACATACATCATTTCATTGCTACCTCCGACAACCAGAAGGGAAGGGAAGGCAACTGTTATTGTCCTTAGTTTATAGTTGAAGAAGCTGAGGTATACGGTAGCTTAAGTAAAATGTCCAAAGACAAGTAGTAAGTGCCTGGTCTAAATCTGGGTATTCTGACTTCAAATGGGAAAGTAGGGAGTTTCACTGGAAAAGCTGTGGGTTTTGGAGTTTAAAAGTTTAAATCCAACCATTGCATTGTTAAACTCAGTGTCTCCACATGATACGGCTCTTTGAGCTATGGCCACCATGTTTTCTTACCTTTTCCCCCCTCTCCTACCTTGGGGAGGTGTCTCTCTGTCTCTGTCTCTCTCTCTCTCTCCCCCCCCCCCCCTCTCTCTCTTTCTCCCTCTCTCCCTCTCTCCCTCTCTCCCTCTCTCTCCCCCTCTCCCCCTCTCCCCCTTTCTAAATAAACTTTGCTTAAAAAGTTTAACTCTAGTATGTCAGACTGGTTACATGATTGAGTTATTTAATGGATCTGAGCCTCAGTTTCTTCAAACCAAAGATGGGAATAGCATCTAACTTGCAGGGGTGTTTTGAATATTAATTGATAAGGCACTCTGCGAGTTAGCTGGCACACTGATGAATTAGTCTTTCTGCTAGGCCTCTCCTGTTCCTTTCTTTCCCTTCTCCCTTCCCTCTGCCCTTTCCTATCCTTTCCTTCCTCATGCTCTTCCCTTTCTCCTTCCCTTTATCCTAACTTGTGTCCTTCCCTTCTCTGCATCCTTCCTTTCATCTATCTGTGTCCTGCCCTCCTTGCTTTGTTAGACTTCATCTCATATCTTTTGCAGCTGGACCAACAGTGAGTCCCCTCTTAGATGGAAGTACTGGGTAGTGGTCCCTGCAGTTAATAAATGTGCTCTTTTAAGTAACAGTCCATCGCTGTGCTGCAGTTCAGAGTTGGAGGCGAGAGTCCAGAGACTCTAAAAGAATATGACTTTGCTGAATGGAAACCAAAGTGATGGCTCTCTCAGGCCCAGAAAGGCTCTGCGGGTGGGATCGCCCTAGCAGAAATGAGCAGGCATGCTAAGCCAAAACATTAAGTGTGAGAAAGTATAAAAAATATCTCTAGATCTTTCAAAAAAAGGAAAATAGGATTAAATAAATAGATTTTTCAGGATGAAATGAATAGTTACTGTATTTAATGTATTCTTCTAGAGATTCCATTCTGTCCCGCCAATCTCTAAGACTTCGAAATATAGCAGTTGCCATGGAGTCCACGAGATTTGCAAGATCCCGGCTCTACTCACCCCTCCAGCCTTGTTTCCTGCCACTCCCATCTCACCATGTTCTAGCAATAGCAGATTGCATGTAGCTTCCCGGACACACCACGTGGTTTATTGTTCCTGTAACCATTGAACAGGTGGGTCCTTCCTGAACCCACAGTGCCTTTCCTCCTTTCTGGCTAGCTAACTTCAGCTTTAAAAATTCAGCATGGACATGATCTCATCCAGTTTTGGCCACATCCTCCTTGCAAATTAAAATAACTAAGCTCGTTAAAGTTACTGATTTAGCCTCTATATCTTGTATATGGTCTTGTTATTGCCTTCATTATACTTTACTTTCTTGACTTTTGTGTTTCACATTTCTGCTTACCCTACTGGCTTACTACATTATAAGTTCCTTGACAGCTTGTTCATATTATCTTCAACTCTTAGCTCAGGAGTCTGAGTAGGTAAGCAGGCACTCACCAAGTTCTTATTGAACAAATAAGTGAATGCATGAAAACAGATGGAATGACGTATGTGAAAGTACTTTGTCAATTGTGAATTGCTATGTGGGAGTTAGTTATTATTGGCCTGATCTACACTTTTCAGTTTTGCATGAAAATTCTTTTAGAAGTTAGAGGCAGCTTTCTAGAGAAAAGAAAATCTTCAAAGTTTTAGATTGAGAAAGAGAATACAAGACGTGGTTCTTAGTGTTACCAGAGCATTCAGGTATAGTCTATGCTTGTGTAGATATATATGTAAACAACAAGCTGCCCCGTTTTTTGAGGTCTCACTCTATTGCCCAGGCTGAGTACAGTGGCACAATCATAGCTCACTGCAGCTTCAAGCTTGTGGGCTCAAGCAATCTTCCTGCCTCAGCCTCCTGAGTAACTGGGACTACATGTGTATACCACCATGCCCTGCTAATTTTTGTTATAGAGATGAGGTCTTGCTATATTGCCTAGGCTGGTCTCAAAATCCAGGGGCCAAGCAATTCTTCTGCCTTGGCCTCCCAAAGTGCTGGGATACAGGCATGAGCCACTCCACCCGGCCCAAGCTGCCTTTTGAAAGAGAGAGAAAGGACTGTTTTCATTTAACACATGGCCCATGAGTGTAAAATAAAATGATATAGGAAACAGTAACCTCTCAAAATTTCATTTACTTGGGTGTCGTTTTCCAATTCAAGGGATTACCACAATAAGCTTTGTTTTAAGGCCTTATTGTTCAACAACATTGTGAAAACATCTGTACCCTGTGTGATAGTTTTCTGCGCCTCATTATTTTTTTTAACACAATTTTATTTCTTCAAATCCTACCCTTGCTTTTTTGCTGTACTCACAAACTGAGCACCACACACAGCTGCCCTGATACTTACCCACTTGGAGAAGGAATCAAGCTTGTTCTCTCACCTCATTCCTAGTCATTACATGAAGGGTAAAGATGACAAAAGCTGTTTGTGTTTGCTGAAAACAAAAACTCCCAGATACAAGCACCATGATTTGGTAAGCCCCTCCTTCATCTTCCAAGGGCAGTCCTTGCAAGGTCTTGGTAGGAGAATTTCAGCCATTTTGGCAGTTTCACGTCGTGAGCCATTATAACACGAAACATACAGTCTGAACTTGCCTTTAGGAAGAGGTAAAAATACAAACTTTGAGTAGAAATTACAAAATAATCATTAGGCTCATTAAAATATTTGGCTAAGTATTTCCCCCCAAAATGTTACTAAAACATAGCAACTACTTAATATGACTGACAAGGCTTATGTCTATAAACGTTAATATATATTACATATTATATATGCTAAGTTCAAATACTAACTTTTTTCTCCAACTGGGTTCCTCTACAGTAGATTATTTGTGAGCTCTCCAAAATACTTTCTCAGTTAATGTTCTAAGACACCAACAAAAATTATTACAGGGGGCAACTTGGAAACTTTGAGTCCTGTTTGTTTTAGTATCTATAAGAACATAATGCTGAACCAACAGGGCAGAGATACTTAGATGCTGACCTGAAGCTGACTTATTTTCCCATGGAAGGCATATGGAGAAATTGGGTAATAGAATAATTTTCCACTAATTGCAACTGTGTCTGGCATGCCATGAGGAACTTGATCTCTTCACACAAATGGTGAGTAGTCATGGCCAGTGTGTTCACAGAGACCAATGTCAGCACCAGCACAAGATTTGGTATTGCTGAAACCCTGATCATCCCTTTATGTATGGGTGGCTGCAGTGTCCGCTCCCGTGCACTTCTTACTGGTGTCCATTGCTTCTGCGTAGTTAGCTCCACTGAGGTAACTGGGTATCCCTTTACTGAACCTCAAACTGCTTAAAACAAACGCAACAACATTTGATCTCAATTAGCACTTCTTGGGAAGGGGAAATAGATTTTATCTATCTTCAGGGCAATATTTAAAGTTTAGAATCCTTTTGTGTTCACATACCATTTGCATCAACTAATGGAGCATTAAAATAAAAGCTAGCAAAACATCACTGCTCTGTGGTGACTGTAAAACAAGTAGGAGAGACCATGGATGAATTTTGACCTGGGTTCTGCCTTGGCATTATTTCTTTAGGGATGATAATGTTCTGTATCCAACTCTACCTAGAGAATAATAGGAACTCTTAAGAGGATGATTTAATGTAATAATACGTTTAAAATATAAAACAAACACAAAGCAACAACAAAGAACAGTCTTCCTCTGAATCAGCTTTATTCCCATTTTCATCAGTAATCCTGTAATAGACATCAGAGCTTTCTGCCGTCTCAGCATCTCTGCTCCCTTTTTGATGGTAACAATCTCTCTTTGGGAAAATATCCCTCTCCCACCACAGGATGACCTACCAATCACATTCACCCATCTCTCTGACCAAAGGAGTGAGTAAATGACTCAGGATTGGTCAATCATAATATTCAGTGTCTCTTACTATGAGGAAAGATCAGTATGGGTAGGAGGCCCAGGCTCGGCTTACTAGAGTTTTTGTTCGTTTTACTCTTTTCTGGGATTTTGCATAGAAATTCTAGGGCATAAACTCACTTTCCTCTAGGGTTGCTAAGATGGTGCCATGTTAACCTGAACCATCACTACTCCCATCACTACTATCAGTGCCTTCTACTACTTTCTTTGCCCACTTTCCCCCAGCCCTCTGCCTGTATCCCAAGTCCAGCTTCACCTGGTTTCTCTCACTTGCTATGGAAAAGCCCAGCCATGTGCAGGCACCCTTGAAAATGTCAAATCACCACGTGTGCTAAAAAGTGTAAATTGTGTTAGCAATTTACTGTCCCCTCAGCAGTATTCATTGTGTAAGAATGAACTAGCCTATATAACATCTGTCCTGTATCTGCTGTGTAATAATGAACTAGCCCATTTAGCATTCTTCCTGAATGGTGAGCCCAATGCTAAGATTTGCCTGTAGAGGGCAATGAAGACATGCTGCTGGAGAAATTCTTTCCTTCCTTCCTTCCTTCCTTCCTTCCTTCCTTCCTTTCTTTCTTTCTTTCTTTCTTTCTTTCTTTCTTTCTTTCTTTCTTTCTTTCTTTCCTTCTTTCTTTCTCTTATAGAGATGTGGAGTACAATTCAGGGTTAGGTATATTAACATTAATCATGCAGGTGCTCTTGTTGATGAGGTATGCCCCTGCCTCCCCTAGCAGTTTCCTTCAACTGCCAATCCCATTCCTCCTCCCCTGCCAGTTTCCCACTACTGCCAATCACTTTCTTATAGCATTATAATTGTTCAAGGTCCATTTATGAGTGAGAACATATGGAACTCAGTTCTTTGTTTCTATGATAGATCACTGAGTATGATTGATTCCAAATCCACCCAAGTTGCTGCAAAGTCCATATATTTGTCTTTCTTTATGACTGCATAATATTCCATTGTGTATATGTACCACTTTTTTTTTTTTTTTTTTGAGTTGGAGTCTCACTCTGTCGCCCAGACTGGAGTGCAGTGGCCGCTCCCAGCCACTGCAGCCTCGACCTGCTGGGCTCCGGTGATCCTTTCGCCTCAGCCTTCCACACATTTTTTTTTTATCCAGTCCAGCTTCGATGAGCAACACGGTTGGTTCCATGATTTTGCTATTGTGAATAGAGCTACAACAAACATACTTGTGCAGATATCTTTGTCATAGAATGATTTGAGTTCCTCCGGTTGTGTTCCCAATAGGGGAATTGCTGGGTCATACGGAAGACCAATTTCTAGTTCTTTCAGAAATTGCCATACTGTCTTTCAAAGAGGTTGCTCTAGTCTGCATTCCCTCCAGCAGTGTAGAAGCGTTCCTTTTTCTCCACATCCTCGCCAGCATCTGTCGTTGTTTTATTAATAATGGCCATTCTTACAGGGGTTAGGTGGTATCTTAATGTGGTTTTGATTGAAATGTGACTTCTCTTGGGTTCAGCGTGCTCCATGTTGTGTGTGGATGGGGACCTCCAGCGGCACTCTGCCCCATCCATACAGTCCTTTGGTGACCTTGCAGTCCAGCCCAGGCTCAGTGGACCACTTCATTATGATGCTCCTGACACAGACACTGGCGTGTTCAAGACCTCATGTCGGCAGTGGCACCCCAACGCTCACTGTGCACCTGTCCACTGGCCTTGGTTCATCTGTGCTCTGGAGGACTATTTCTTGCTGTTTGGTGACAACAGACTCTGGCTCAGGAAACCCAGCCGATTTCTCCACCATCCAGTGGGCTGTGTCCATGCTTTCTCTAATGAAGTCTAAATCCTCATCCATGGCAGGTTTTTCCTCAGGTACTCTCCATCAGCCCTAAGATGCCCTTTTGAGTTCCCTTTACATATTTTTTGGTTACTCACCTGTCCTAGTTTAGTCATTTATATTAAATTGTTTCTGTTCAAGTTAGTGGTTTCTATTTCCTGATTGGTCCCAGACGGATTCACCCTTATTTTGAACATTTCTCAATCCTTAGTTTATGTGACTGGCTTAATTCTTGTCTTACCTTCACATCATCATCATCATCATCATCATCATCATCATCGGTCTCTGAAGTCTATGTAAAATGGAAGAAATTATGCCTGTTCTGCCTAATGTTACATATATGGAAGAGTTTATAAATTATAAGGTGATAATGTATGATTTGGGTATTTATTATCTAACAACACTTCCTTACCTTTGGTGAATTTTCTTCTGTCTCACCCTCTTCCTGAATGTTCCCAGGAGGCTGGTCTTTGGCTTTCCCAGTCTATTGCGTCACCCTAATCTCTTGCTGGAGCTCTAGCCTGCTTCGCTGCTACTCTCATCACTTACTATCTACTGTCGAGATGCTAGACGGTATGTCCTAAATTTTTCATTTGATAGTCAAGTTTCATTCATTCAACATAACACGAGGGCCTAGACTGTGCAACGCACTGTTCTAGGTGCCGAACAAGGTAGGTATCGTCCTTACTCTTACGGAGTTTATACTCTACAATGCAATCCTAATCTCATCTTCCAGATTTCTCTCTCTGCATTAACTGGGGCTCCAGGGAAAAGGGAATGTCTCACTTTTGTTTTTCTTCCTCTCTACTAATTTTCCCACCTGGAATGATCTCATCCTCTCTGTCTTTCCAAACCCTGTGCCTTCTCCAAGACCCAGTTTTACTCCATCCAAAGCACTTCTAAGAGAAGTGATTCACAACTTTTTCCAATAGCAACTTATTTGAGAGGTAGCTCTTGCCCTTTTGTAGCAGTGGTTCAATATACATTGATTCTCAATGAATACAGGGAGATTATTTTTACCAGAATCTCAGCAACTTGCTGTAGAAGGTATGTATAGTTTCAAAATCTTTCCAGTGATTCTGATGTCTCCACAGAGGGGCATGGTTTGTTCCCTACTGATATATATCTTATGATACCTTATGCTTCTCAATTAAATATGCTGCTTTTAAAATTGTACTATTATTTAAATTCCTATGTGCCCTATCTTTAAAAAAAATGAGATTGTTTCAGAAAGAAGCTAGAGGGTCTACCACTTCTTGGCATCCTTTCCTTTGTAAATACTCTTACACAAAGAATGTCAAGAAGTATTGAAATAGTTATTGCAAATGCAAAATACCACTCACCTCAGCAACTGTTGCCCAAAGCTTTCCATTTTTCTGACAAGGGATTTCTAAGCCCACGCCTTGGTGCTTTACATTCAATTTTGGATTGAAAAACAAAATGAGTTACATCTAAATATAAGACTTAAAGCCATAAGACTTATTGAAGAAAACTGGTATGACCTTGAGCCCTACCTGCTAATACCACCTCACTGGAGATCAGGATTTCAACATATGACTTTTGGGGGGCTCAAACTTTCTGTCAATAGCATAAGCACCTCAGTGACTTCAGAGGGTTGAAGAAATCAAATGCTTCAATTCTATTTCATAATAAACACTGTTTAACTGATCCTAAAAACAGTTTCCAGGTTAGCTTGAGAAGATGAGACCACTTGTATACCTAATCCTTAATTGTACCTCATATCTTTAAAATAAAAAAATAGAAGATGAGATTGAGTTGGTTAGAAAGAAACTGTCCATTTAAATATATAGGAACTCGTGGGTTTTTTCTATTCCTTGCAACAAGTATCAGCATTTAGATTTAATTAAGACTTCGCCAGAGTTTTGGGTTTTGTGCTCCTTTTGGTTAACAAGATCAAAGAAGTAAACAATAGAGGATAATCTCATAGTTTTAAATTCTTTATTTTAAGGTACTTTTCCAAAAGAAAAGAATATTTCATATGCATGCCTTGCCAATAAAAAAAAATGTATGACTAGAATGTTCATGAAGTTTTGAGATTATAAGGGTTAAAGGTTGCTTGTTTTTCTTCTCTCAGAACATAGTTTGATACCTTGCATGCAATGATTATAATAGTTAAGTAACTGTTTGTTTACAGTAACTATGGGGACCATGTCTCTTTAGCCTAATTCTCAAACTTGAAAATTAAAGGAGAATACAAACACTGGATGATTCATTTCACTGAATATCAGCTTGGTTTCTTTTATTTTCAATCTATATATATTTTAGTTGGAGTCTCACTCTGTTGCCCAGGCTGGATGGAGTGTAGTGGCACGCTCACCGCCACTGCAGCATTGACCTGCTGGGCAGTCAGAGTCTCACTCTGTCGATCAGGCTAGAATGCGGTGACACACTCGTAGCTCACTGCAGACTCGACCTCCTGGACTCAGGCTATCCTTCCACTTCAGCACCCTAGTTAGCTGTGGCTACAGGCGCACACCACCATACCCAGCAAATCTTTTGAATTTTTGTATAGATGAGGTCTCTGTTGCTCAGGTCGGTCTCAAATTCCTAGTCTCAAGCAATTCTCCTGCTTCAGCTTCCCAAAGTACTCAGATTATAGGCATGAGCTACCATGCTGAACCTAGCCTTCTTTTAATAGGAATTTTTTTTTTTTTTTTTTTTTTGAGTCAGGGTATCACTCTGTTGCCCAGGCTGGAGTGCAGTAGCATGATCACCCGCTCACAGCAGCCTCAACCACTTGGGTTCAGGATATCCTTCTGCCTCAGCCTCCTAAGTAGCTGGGACTACAGGTGGTGTGTACCACCATGTCTTGCTAATTTATTTATTTATTTTTGTAGAGACAAAGTCTCCCTGTGCTACCCAGGCTGGTCTTGAACTCCCGGGCTCAAGCAATCCTCCTGCCTTGGCTTCCCAAAGTGCTGGTGAGCCATTGTGCCTGGCCTTTAAAGGGAAAATTTAATGAGAAAATGCAAGACATTTTTATATATTGTGATTACTGAAATATTAGAATTATAGGAATAAATCTTATATACTTTCTCTTGATGCTACCTTTTCTGCCTTTCCTTTTCTCAATTACTGTCTGTTAACCTGATTTTCTCTGCCTTTTCTTATTTGATTTTTAATATGTATTAACTCAGAATTAATATGCTCTGTCTTTTATTTTAGTGATTATTATGATTTTTAATGTCAATGCTTATCAAAATTTACTGTTGAATTCAATATTTTTACCTTCCAAAAGATACAAAGACCTTAGAATATCTATTCTGGTCACCCTTACTACTTATATTCTACTATAACACTAATTTAGGCAAATTATAACTGTTGATTTTTATTACATTGCAATCAGTGTAATCAATTATTACAAGTGACCAATGTTGCTTTATTTTGCTCACATATTGCCAACATCTTCTTTCACTATTTCTTTTTCAATAAGTCCTTTCTTTAAAATTCCTTTGGAAAGTCTTTTAGTGGTAAAGCCTTGTCTAAAAATTATTTTATTTCCTCCTGTTTCTTTAAAAGTATACACAAATAGATCAACACCTACTGAAACTTCTACTACCTTCTGTCTTCCATTATTGCTACTATTTCATTGTGGGTAGTGTGTCTTCACTCTGAATGCTTTTGAAGTCTTTTTATTGTTTGGTATTTTGCAGTTGTATGTCTTTTCAAAAACAATTCTACTTGTCTTGTTTCATTTACTCTTTTTGGATCTAGGTCTTTTTACAATGCTGGAAAATTCCCAGGCATTTTCTTGACAAATGTTATTTCTCCCCTATTCTATTAGCTTGTTCTGGAAAGATAATTATACCTCATTCCACATTCCATGTTTTTAAGCTTTTATTTCATTTTTTTTTTCCATCTCTGTCTGGGATATTTTCTGAATTTCTTTGTGTCTTTCTTCCAGTTTGCAAATTCTCTCTTTAGGTATAAATAATCTGCTCCTGTTCATTGATATTTTTATAGGTTCAGTGTTTGACTTCTAGAAATTTTATTTGGTTATTTAAAAAATCTATTCATTTTTAAGAGTCTCTTGTTCTTTACTCATGTTTTGAATACTTTTTTGAAAAATTATACAATCATGTGCCACATAACAATGCTTCAGTCAACAATGGACTGCGTATACAGTTGTGATTCCATAAGATGATAATACCATGTTTTTACTGTACCTTTTCGTGTTTAGGTATGTTTAGATACACAAATACTTACCATTGTCTTACAATTGTGTACTGTATTTAGTAACAGTGACATGCTGTACAGATTTGTAGCCTAGGAGCAAAAGACTATACCATATGGCCTAGGTGTGTAGTAGGCTACACTATCTAGGTTTGTGTAAGGCACATTACGGTCCTTACACATTTGTACAAAGATGAAATTGCCTAATGATGCATTTCTCAGAAAGTATCCCCATCATTAAATGATGCAGGACTACATTAAATATAGTTATTTGATATTCTGTGTCTAATAATTCCAACATAAGAACTATATCTAATTTGTAGTGCCTTGATTTCTTGTATGTTTTGGGATATCCAAGTATGAGTTACTCCTTTTCCTTGGATCTTTATGGGAACTAATGAAGCCTGGATTTTATTTTCGTCTGCCTAACATTTAGGGAGCAATATCACTACTTTGAATACAATTTTCAGCTTAATTGTTTTGGAGGGGAATCACAGTGGCAGTGTGAATTTAGGCTATAAATCCCTGTGAGAATCCGTTTGTGATTATGCAATTTTTAGATTTTTTCCCCCCCTTCTCTCCATGGCAAATGTTGAAACAGGCAATTTCTTTCTTATTCCTCTCAGTGAGACCAAATTACTTTATCTTTCACTTTCACTTTCACTTTCATCTTTCACTGATGACACAGACCAGGGATCTCCAACCCCCCAGGCCATGGTACTGGTCGGTGGTCCATTAGGAACCAGGCCGCATAGCAGGAGGTGAGTGGTAGGCAAGTGAGCAAAACTTCATCTGTATTTGCAGTCACTCCCCATTTAGTCACATTACTGCCTGAGCGCCACCTTCTGTCAGATCAGCAGTGGCATCAGATTCTCCTAGGAGTACTAACCCTACTGTGAACTGTGCATGAGAGGGATCTAAGTTGTATGCTCCTTATGAGAATCTAATGCCTGATGATCTGAAGTGGAGCTGAGTCTTTAATACTAGCACTGACTGCAAATGCAGATTAACATTAGCAGTGAGGCTTGACTGCACAGAGACCATAATAAATCATTTACTTGCAGACATAGCAAAACACTGTCAGTGAGTGGCAAGTGAATTGATGTACATCAGTTGTACAGCTGCATGTGGTGGCAGGCTTTAAGTCAGAATATGACACATAGTTGAGTCCACATGTGGCTGCCCATTATTTTATTTACCACTTCCATCTACACCTTTTAAAAAATGGTGGATTAGCCGGGCTCAGTGGCTCAGCCTGTAATCCCGCGCCTTTGGGAGGTTGAAGTGAGTGGATTGCCT